>NW_005055687.1:0-3492 GCF_000277835.1 Geospiza fortis
GGGTGTGATGTCATCAGTGGGGGAGTGACGTCATTGCCGGGGGCTGTGGCTCCGCCCATGGGGCTCTGATGTCACGGTGGGGGAAAGTGACGTCATCGTTAGGGCTGTGACGTCATCGCGGCATTGTGACGTCACCAATGGGGGTGGGATGTGCTTCGCGGGACTGTGATATCATCAAATTGATGGTGGTGACGTCATCATGGGGGTTGTGATGTCGTCAGTTGTGATGGTGACATCATCAGGAGTGTGATGTCATCCTTGGGGCCTGTGACGTCAGCACCAGGATGTGACGTCATCGTTGAGGCTATGACGTCATCATCGTGGCTCTGATGTCATCACTGTAGGAGTTGTGACGTCATCATTGGATGGTGACATCAGCTATTTGTGGCTGTGACGTCATAACTGAGGAGCGGTGACATCAGCATCGGCTCTGATGTCACCATTGGGGTTGTGACATCATCATCGATGGCTATGGCATCATTTATGGGGGGGCTGTGACGTCATCACTGGGGACTGTGACATCATTGGTGGGGCTGTGACGTCACCGTGGGGGATGGGTGACGTCACGGTGACGTCACGGCCCCGCCCCCAGGCCCGCTGTTCAATTTCGACGTGCACGAGGACGTGCGGCTGCTCAGCGACGCCACCGTGGAGAAGGACGAGGTGAGGCCCCGCCTCCCACCGGTGACGTCATCGCTGCTGGTGACGTCACTCCCGGGCGGTGACGTCATGCCCAGGCTGGGTGGTGACACGTCACTCCCGGGCGGTGACATCACGCCCAGGCTGGGCGGTGACGTCACTGCCCTGTCACTGACGTCACTCTCCTATGACATCACTCTTCCGTCAATGACGTCATTCCTCGATGACATCACACCCCGATTGATGGCATTGCTCTCCAATCGATGACGTCACTGTCTGATCAATGACATCACTCTCATCGATGACATCACTCTGATCGATGACATCAATCTCTGTCGATGACATCACTGTCTGATCAATGACCTAATTCCTCACGTGATGACGTCACTCTCGTCGATGACGTCACTCTCTGATCGATGACGCCACTCTCTGATCGATGACGTCACACACTGTCGATGACATCACTTGCCCCAACCCATGACGTCACCCTGTGCTGATGACATCACTTGCTATGACGTCACTCCCAACTGATGACGTCACTCCCCAATTAATGGCATCACCACTAATTAATGACATCGACTCTGTTGATGACGTCACACCCAATCCATGACATCACCCTGACTGATGACGTCACCCCCTGCCGATGATGTCACACCCTGATGGATGACATCATCGCTAATTGATGCCGTCACTCCTAATTAATGACATCACCTCCAATCGATGACGTCACCCCCAAACAAATTACGCGACCCCGACCTATGACATCACCCCATACTGATGACATCACTCCCCAATGACATCACTCCCCAAATCAATGACGTCACCTGAATTGATTGCATCACCCCTCCTATTGTAGGGATGAAATCTACTGTCAAATCTGCAAGCAGCTGACTCAGAACCCATCCAAAAGCAGCCATGCTAGGGGTTGGATACTCATGTCCCTTTGTGTGGGATGCTTTGCTCCTTCTGAGAAGTTTGTGAAGGTAACTTGTAGATGACATTTGTCTAATGAATTATCTACCAGTATATGTTCTTTTCCACTCATGGGACCAGCTTTTCTCTTGGGTTTCACAGTAGAGGGAATCCCAGTCTTTGCCAAAAATGAAGATGAGAGAGTTCCTAAGGAAATTGTTCATGATCCAAAGTTCATTGTCTAATGTCAGTCAGGTGAGTCACTCCTGAGAAGTGACTGTCTCTTTCCTGTGACTCTAAAGGTAATGTACACAACCAAATTAACTGATGTCTCCCGCATATAGATGTGTGAAGATGTGATTAAGTGACTTCTGGTAGGAAATTTGTTTGTGGGAACCTGCAAGTGGAATTCACCCAACCGGAATAGCCCACATTTCTCCTCTGTTTCTTGAATGCAAAGGTCTGTGCATTCAGCATTTATTGGCTTTGACAGTAACCAGCAAGGTAGAGCAGCCCCTACCGACATCAATCCCCAATCAATGACATCACATCTGACCGATGATATCACCCCTAACTGATGACGTCACCCCGAATCATTGACACCGCCCCGATCCATGACGTCACCCCTGCCGATGACGTCACGGTGACGTCACAGTCGCACGCCGGGAAGGTCGTGCTGCGCTCGTGGTACGAGAAGAACAAACACATCTTCCCCGCCAGCCGCTGGGAGCCCTTCGACCCCGAGAAACGCTGGGACAAGTACACGGTGAGGCACCCAAAATGGCCTCAAATCGCCCCAAAATAGCCCCAAAATCACCCCAAATTATCCTTAAAATATCCCTAAAATATCCTTAAAATATCCCCAAAATATCCTTAAAATATCCCCAAAATATTCCTAAAAATGTCACCAAAATTCCCCCTGAGACCCCCGAGAAACGCTGGGACAAGTGCACGGTGAGGCACCCAAAACGCCCTGAAATCGCCCCAAAAATATCCCCAAAATATCCCCGAAATATCCCCAAAATAATCCCAAAAATAATCCCAAAAATCACCTTAAAATTTCCCTTTCAACCCCAAGAAACGCTGGGACAAGTGCAGGTTGAGAAACCCAAATATCCCTGAAATCGCCCCAAAAATATCCCCAAAATATCCCCGAAATATCCCCCACATAACCCAAAAATAATCCCAAAATATCTCCAAAATAGCCCCCAAATATCCCTAAAATATCCCCAAAATATTCCTAAAAATGTGCCTGAAATTCCCCCTTCGACCATGAGAAACGCTGGGACAAGTGCACGGTGAGGGACCCAAATATCCCTGAAATCAGCCCAAAAATATCCCCAAAATATCCTTAAATTATACTTAAATTATCCTTAAAATACTCCCAAAATATCCTTACATTATCCTTAAAACAACCCCAAAATATCCCTAAAATATCCCCAAAAATCTCCTTAAAATATCCCATAAAATATCCTTAAAATATCTCCAGAATAATCCCAAAATATCCTGAAATTATCCTTAAATTATCCTTAAATTTTCCTTAAAATCTCCCCAAAATAACCCCAAAATAATCCCAAAAATCACCTTAAAATTCCCCTTCTAACCCGAGAAACGCTGGGACAAGTGCACAGTGAGGGACCCAAATATCCCTGAAATCACCCCAAAAATATCCCCAAAATATCCTTAAAATATCCTTAAAATATCCTTAAATTATCCTTAAATTATCCTTAAAATATCCCCAAAATATCCTTAAATTATCCTTAAAGCAACCCCAAAATATCCCCAAAATATCCCCAAAATATCCTTAAATTATCCTTAAAGCAACCCCAAAATATCCCCAAAATATCCCCAAAATATCCTTAAATTATCCTTAAAGCAACCCCAAAATATCCCCAAAATATCCCCAAAATATCCTTAAATTATCCTTAAATTATCCTTAAA
>NW_005055687.1:6491-7088 GCF_000277835.1 Geospiza fortis
GATCCAGACACGCCCCCATTTCCTGTAACCCCTCCCCCCATCACCACTGACCCCTCCCCCATCACTGGCTCCACCCCCATTGCTCCCAGGGCCTCCCATTGGCTGAGAGGGGAGAGAGGGGGCGGGGTCACACTGAGCTCCTGCCCCACCTCACTGAGCCCCCCTGGGTGCTCCCAGTTTGATCCCAGTTTGATCCCAGTTTGCCCAGTTTCACTCCCAATCCCCTCCCAGTACCCCCAGTAACCCTCCCAGTCCATCCCAGTCCCTCCCAGTGTTCCCAGTTTGAACCCAGTTCCGTCCCAGTGCTCCCAGTACCACTTCTGGCCCCTCCCAGTCCCTCCCAGTTTGCCCAGTTTGGCTCCCAATCTCTACCAGTTTATCCCAGTAACATTCCAGACACTCCCAGTTCATCCCAATCTGCTCCCAGTCCCTCCCAGTTTGCCCAGCTTCACTCCCAATCCCGCTCCAATGCCCTCCCAGTCCCTCCCTTTACTCTCTCCCAGTCCATCCCAGTTTGCCCAGTTTCACTCCCAATCCCGCTCCAATGCCCTCCCAGTCCCTCCCAATTCATCCCAGTCCCCCCCATTCCCATTCCCA
>NW_005055688.1:0-7083 GCF_000277835.1 Geospiza fortis
TACTCAAACAGCTGCAACTGTGATAAAGTTGCTACAGAGTCTGCCCCAAGGAAGAACTGAGAGGTGAGGTCTTGGAGATAAAACACAGAATGCAAAACCAAGAGAAGAGTTAGAAAATAGCCTTGCCCACCACTTGCAAGTCAGCAGAAGAGTCACTGCAGTATTTTCATTCTGCACACAGTGTAACATCATATTCTGGGGAAAAGTTTTACTGTAAAACAAAATGCATTTGCATAAATACTGATGGAGTGCCTCATAACCCCTGACATGCATGAGTGGAGAATGTGCACAGCACTTTTCAAAGGACTACAAAATGAGCTAATTCTTAAATATTTGCACAAGAGCAGTGTGAGGGACTCACTCCTGTGTCCATCACACAGTGGCTGTGCTGTGCCAGGAATACAAACACCAGTGGAGGAAGCGGGGACAAATGCACAGTTTGGTTGGGTCTGCTCTAGAACTGAGCTTAAAAAGAATTCGGACAGGTAGAACAATCCACACCTGGATAGTGGAGATAAAACCAGCTCTATACAGCAGTCTAGGTTTCAGCTCCACTTCCCAAATCCACAGTTGATGTGATCACTTTTTTCTTTCTTTGAGCAGGGTTTACACCCATCTAATCCTTGAACAGGTCAATCACAGCTGGGTCCTGAAGAGATTTCAGTAAGGAGGATGAAAAGCAGAGAATTGCATTTAACTTCTCTCTGTTTTCAGTTGGGTGATTAGGAATTAATTTCTCTATAATAAAAAATTTACAGAAGCCACCCCATTGTGGGATACACTATTATAACACTTTCATCTCTGAGACAAGACTCTCTTTACAGAATAGCTAAAACCTCAAGGGGGTTCCTCAAACCATCATCTGTGAATGCACAATGGCATCAATTAAGCGCCTCTTGAAACAACAGAATTCACAGTGTGGGGAGCAAGAGAAATTGAAAATTGCTGAGGCAGCTGCATCAGGCCATGAATCCCAAATCTGTGCAAGTCCTCTGTGATCAGAAGTACAGCTCTGTGGAAGCAGCATTTTATGCCTCAGGCAGTCACTGCGAAAACTGAACTCCTCTGCACACATTTGAACACTGAAATGGGGAATATGGATAGCAAAACTCATCCCATGTAGAGATACAACAACCAGGAATTTGATGGCAACAATACAGCACTAGCACAAAGGACCAACACATACACAAATGATGACAACTGCTGTTAAATATTCCATCAAAGGCCTTTACTTCTGTTCTGGCAGGAAAATACACTTGCTAATCTAACAAGTATTCTCATCTGCAGCTTCATGTTCTTGATTTGATTAAAGGCACCAGAAGGATGTACCTCTATATTTGTGCACACTATCATTCTTGGATTAGTTACATTTTGGGAAAACAGTCTACATTTACAGAACACTATCATTTGACTATCATCTGTGTAGGATTGCAAGATTAAAAATTGACAGTTCATTTAAAAATTCATTTCTAAGCACATTAGCAGCTGAAAGGATTTGCAGAAATGATACTGTACAAAAGTAAGTGCTCCTCGGAATTTTAAATACCTTCCCTTTCTGCAAACAAACAGATATCTCTTACTGCATGTCTTAAAACTTTTCCTTCCAGTGCCTCGAGGCTCTGAACAGAAGTTCACAGGGGCTATGAATAGAGGTTCACACATTGCTCCTTTCTTGAACCTTTAAAGAGAGTTCAACAAGAAAAACACAACTACAGTAACAGAGGGTATTTGCTTTCAACAAAATTAACATATTATCTTGTTCTCGAAAATGTAACAGAAAATTTTAATAAGAGACAATAGCTGCCCAAAATATTTTATATAGTATCAGCAGCACAGTCTGCTGTCTTGAGGACTGTAACATACATGACGTGACAATGCTGGTGTAGAAGTGCTTTTACAGCACTTAATAAATTAAAAACTCACTACTAGTTAATCTTGAGGAGCCAGGTTGTTGAAGTGGTGTGATTCCATGCATGCAAATTGTTGTGACGGTCTTCTCTGTGACACTGTGCCTGTGTACACACATGCAGGAGATGATTTGTACTTCAGGTATTGATAATGAGAAGTGAGGTCCATCCAACTACACATCCTCAAGTTTTAAAAATCTTGAATACACAGAAGTTCTGGCCTGCACAGAGGATATGTTTTGTACAGAATATAAATTATTAGGTATTAAACCAGTTTTTCTTAGAAGAAAAATTATAAAGGAAGTCCATATTTCCTCTTCCTTCTCTTCTTCCAGTCATTCTGTCTGATGAGACCGTCACTCACTGATGAGTAGGATGACCAGGATAAATTCATCTCTTCCTGAATTGCACCATAAAGCACACATCAAAGAATGATGGGCTCTAAGAGTAGAATTTGCTGTTACTGACTTTCTTCTCCTTTAATCTTAAGGGAAAAGAAAAGGAAAAAGTCAAGCCTAATAGGAATTACTCAGAGGAAAACAGTCTCCCAAATTCAATGTACTTGGATACCAGTGGCAAGTCATGTATCAGCAATGAGCACTGCAATTTTTCCCTCAATAAATGGGAGTAAACAAGTGATTGACACAACTGTTCAGCACACACAAAAAAGAGCAAGAATATTTAAAGTCTTGAGATCTACTCAAAACTTCTTCTTGGTACATGAAGCCTCCCTCTATCTCCCTCACACTCAGCTAAAGGTGGCAGCAAAGGAGAAGGAACTTTCCCCTAAGCCCTGGATAATGCACTGACAGTGAACTGACAATGCTGTGCTGCTACAACTCAATACTGGTTTTATCTTTTGTGGTTTGTGTATCTGTTCCCACATATCTCATATGTGTATGACATTTCCAGGGACATAACTCTGATAGTGTAGCAAGAGTGAAGAGGTTTATTTATTTGTCTGTATATACTTCCAGGCTTTCCTCCCAGAGAGCAGCAGAGAGGGATATAAAACCTGACAGGATTACAAGTGTCACTGTGATCACTGCCACTGAGATTGCTCTGCACATATTCCTCAGCTTCTGCTGGCCTCTAGTGGCTTGAGGCTCAGCCTGGCCTCTCTACAGCCCTTCCTCATTCCAGATGAGCTCATTCTACCCTCACCACTCCTTAGGTGCTCCCTTTGATATGGCTGAGGTTTCCTTACCATAAATCCTGTCTAGACAGAGCTGCCTTGGAAGGGAGAATGATCATCAACCCACCTGCGGTTGCAAGTCTCTTGATAAATGTGTAGTTTGTGCTCATTGACGTTGAATTCTTTCAGGATTGCATCCCTGTTGGGGTTCCTCAGGTTCATGTGGCTGTCATAGAGGAACAGCTGGGTGTTCAGCTCCTCCTGGCGTTTCCGAAGTTGCCGACAGGAGGAATAAAGCTCCTCTTCACTTTCCTTCAAAGGAACATTGGGAATCAAGGTGATTTTGTAAAAATCGTTCCCAAAATGACACAGAACCAGCAGTTTGGGGGATGAGTTTGTTTTCCTAACCACATTTTAATAACTGCATAGAACATTTTATAATATTAGTTTGATAGGATGTTCATGGAATGTTTCTGGAAACAAACTAACTTAAAAAGCACTAAAAACCATTCCTCAGCCCCACAGTAAGACCACCATACCCTCTGACAGGGGCATCAGGGACATTCTAGCACAGATCACAAAATTTTTGTATCTAAACACTTGTATTGGAATATTTCTCCCTAACAGACCATGCTAGTCTGTTGAGGAAAGAACAGAAAATCGTGTATCATGATGCCTTATCAGATTATAATAATATTAAAAATACATTTTTAAAATGTTTAGGTTTTGGCTCTTCCATCATTTTTGTGTATCATGTGACAAAGTAACAATCCTGGGGATTTTCTATTTAAATGTAGACTAAAGGTCAAAATATTGAGTGGCAAATCAAATAGGACCCCTTACAGGAGCAAATACTCAGATGTACCAAGAAAGAAGGACAGATCCTGTATTTCTATGTAACTGTGGCAATTCAGTACTTGCAAAGGAACTGAGTAGGTCTGAGTTTCAATTGTGGCCCACAGAAGAAGGTCTCAAAATATTCCACAACCATAAGCAATCATCATGATTCCCTTTAGGACTTCAAATTATTTTAATACTTCAAAACTTTGGATGCAAAAGCTGCCTCTTTACAGAGTTACTAGTGGGGAATAGAACTGGTAGGACTGAAGTCTTAATTTTCACATCAGCAGCAAAACAAGATACTCCTTCTACAAGAAATGACATGCAATCAATAAATGTAATAAATCCAAACATTTTCAGAGGCAGCATACTAATAAGAATGCCTCTTTCTGCATTCAGTACAGATCTAGGAAAATTGATAGCTTAGCAACATACCCAAGAGTTTTCAGTTACAGTAGCAAGATCCTTTCCTAAACCCTTTCTTCCTCCTGAAACACATTCCTGTGCAGGCATGGGTTGGAGCAACTGAAACAGCCTCAGTGCTATGCTCCCGATTAAGACTAAAAGAGTAATTTATTTAATTTTTGTTTGTAAAGGGGTAGGAAACTTTGTATTCCCAAATCACAAAAGAAATGCAGATTGTTAACTACCAATTTGCAGGTGTAATCATCAAGATGCATATGTACCACTGTTATTTCTGGTAAATAAATGTATCCACAAAGGTACAGCTTAAACTGCATTTTAAGATGTCCACTTCAATCTTTAAGTCAAGAACATATACACCATTGAGGCTGAATGTAGTCAGACAAAGCTGAAGAAATACTTGCACTTTCTGAAGGAAGTAAATCAATTTTCAAGCAAATAAGACATGCCTTTAAGTGCAACAACTACTTCAATATAGTATGATTCCTACAATATCAAAAAACATGTTCAAGTTGTATGGGAACTACTAAGGCCCCACATTATAATTCACAAATGTGTATATTTATGTCTAAAATGTTTTCACTTTACTATTCCTGATAAACTTCACAGCCGTCTGTAATTCCTCATTACAATTTTGTATTTCATCTCCAAGCACATGCAGATGGGCTCTGTATATAAACAGACCCGTTATTAAATGCCATTATTTTATGGAAGGCCATCACCTTTTAAAAAGAAGCAGAGGAACAGAGAAGCCTTGATCTTTCCTGGTGCTTCTTGAATGACCTGGCAAAAGTTCTAGAGTTGACAACTGTGGTGAGTCTGGGCTTGTTGCAGGCTGCCAAACAAAAGGAAGTTTTTGGAAGTTGTCCTGCACTGCATTGCCACCAGGCATTGTAAAAACACCGAGCTGAGCTGCATCTTCATTTGGCTTGACAAGCAGAAGGGGATTCTAGAGTGTGAAATGTGCTACTGTCAAAGGAGTCAGTGCTGACAGATTGGGGGACAGACTGCTGCTATGAACAACATTTGAGAGCTGCTCCTGCCCCAGGCAATAACGATCTGGATTCCTGAAGAGAAACCACGGCAGGAGGGGTTTGCAATGTATCCACAAGTGATGCCCATGCTCAGCATTAGGCAATGGTGACTTTGCCAGTTTTCTCTAAGGGAGCAAGCCCAGAACCAGCAGTTTATCAGGCCTCCCCTATGAGATTGAGCCCATGAAATATGAGCAATTTAAATATTATCTTCAAAGGATACAGGTCTCCTCTTCACACACACACATCCCTGGTCTCAGCTTCTCATCCTCTCCTGCTCTCAGATCCCTTGGCTGGCCCACAGAAGGAACATAGAGGAATCTACCACAGCTTTCAAAAACTGTCATTGCACACACAGTCATACTATATTAGGTGTTATGAGGTGGCTTCATAAAAACCTCCACAAAGGAGATTTGAAAAAGGCTTCCACTCCTTTGGGAAGAACAATGTGACTGAATTCAGAAATTTCCAGTTCAGTGTATTCAACTGCAGGTACAAATCCCTCCAGAGACATAATGACTTAAGAGTTCACAGAAGCTGATGTTTCAATCAGGAAAATAATGTCACTAGTGTGAAGTGCAGCGTGGGCCTGAATGGTTTGACAGACTAAAAATAAGAACTTGAATTTTTTTTTCTCTGAATCAGAAGAGTGCTGGAAAGCAGCCTGAAATAGTCACTTCCCAGAAGCATCTTTAAACTTTCATCATATCACAAGTGTATTTAAATTATGTAATATATTATTGAGAAAGAGTCTGAGAAATATCCTACAAATCAACATATACAGCAGCACCCTTGGAACACCAACAAATACTGTTCACAGATCAGCTGCTTTAATGCCTGGATTCATGAGCATCATTATTTTTCCCCTATGTGTTTTAAAATACTACTATTTCAAGTAGGTGTTTAGAGAGGCTTAAAAGGAGGAGATTAGCAGTTCTTTAAGAACCAGATATGTCTTCTACTTGATGGGTTGTTTATTTTAATGAAATACTGGGAGAAATTACTATCTTCTATTGCTGAAGTGATTTCTTCTTATGTAGGACCTTTAAAAAAAAAAGATTAATCTATGAAGCCAAAGCTGATTTTAGCTAGCTTTGCATGGCATCAGTCAGTTAACAAGGAAATACAACGACCATGCTGTTACAGCAAAAACTATTGGAGGTAATGAGGCTTTGTTTGTGTGTTATCTCTTTTAACAACCGTGTAATCTGTCCACCCAGAGGGAGAGTAACTCAATTTGTGCTATTTGTCTTCCCCAGTACCTGCAGAAGAAATGCTTGACAACAGCACATCAGACACAGATCAGAAAACCGAATCCTCAGTTGCTGGTTCCCACAAAGAACTGGTAACAGACACCCTGAGTGCACACAACAAACCCCAGAGCTTCTCACCAGAACTTGTTGCATCTCACAGTGCACCAGCAGCGAGGCCAGCTCTATATCTTCACTGTAGCCATTCTTGAGAGGAACTGACCTAAAACCTGGGGCAGGGGGAAGGAAAATAAAGGGAAATTACAGAATCCATCAAGGGGACATTTGCAGTCACAGAAATGGTGCACACTTTGAACATTCTTCAGTGCTCAAATGCTCCTCTGCCGAGAGCAGGCTCTACTATGGCAATTGCAGAGAAGCAAAAGGCAAGACTGGCAAAATTGAGAAACACCTGATTTCACATGCTCTTGAAAAGTAAAGCCAGAGAAAGGAGCTTCATCGAGGCAGGAGGGAGTCTGGCATCAGAGAGGAAG
>NW_005055689.1:321-7065 GCF_000277835.1 Geospiza fortis
GGGGTGTGGGAAATTGCCAAGATAATAACTCGAGAATGCATGGTATGTCAGAAGATAAATAGAAAAGTAATGAGAAAATTACCTCATGGAGGTAGAGAATTAGCGAAAAGGCTGTTTCAATATGTACAGATAGTCTTTCCAAAATTACCACAAGCACAGAGATATAAGTATTTACTGGTAATAAGAGATCATCTAACTCATTGAGTGGAGGCATACCCAACCACAAGAGCAACAGCCGAGACTGTAAGTAAAATCTTATTAGAACAAATCATACCCTGATATGGAATGATTAATACTATTGACACTGATAGAAGTCCTCATTTCACCATCAAGTTATAACAACAAATCACAGAGACCTTAAATATCATCTGGAGATTTCATACCCCATGGAGACCTCAAAGTTCCGGAAAAGTAGAGAGAATGAACCAGACTCTTAAGATAAGGCTCACAATCTCCCTATGAGATGATGTTTGGCTTACCTTTCTCAACTACTCCAGGTAATACGGGAACGTATGAAGAAGGAGAATGAGGCATAAGAAAATATATAAAGACCATAACCTGCACTTTAGAGGAGTTAAGGAACAAGGGATAACTTCCTCAAACTAGTCCTATTGATTTTAAAATCCAGGAATTCCAGGCTGGTGACTGGGTGTTAATTAAGACCTGGAAAGAACAACCACGAACTCCAAAATGGGAAGGTCCATTTCAAGTTCTACTCATCACAGAAACAGCCATTAGGACGGAAGAATGAGGATGGACACATGCCACCAGAGTAAAAGGGCCTGTTTCTGCTCATGAGAGATGATCTCCCACTACAGATAAGTGAAAGAAGACATGAGGAACACAATAAGGACCATATAAACTGTAATAAGAACTCTGTTATATTTATTAGAAGATATTTAATTGAAAAGTTTTTAACATTCTTTTAACTTAAGGAAATGGTATTTATATATGGGAGTGAGATGATATGAATGATCAAAAACATGTTTTAATCTCTGGTATTCCCTGTTACAGATCATGTGATCCAAGAAGCAACAGAGCATTCTCCCACACACCTAGCAAGCTGGCCCTAAAAGAAAGAAAGAACAGGTTGATACAAAAGGGGAAGTAGACTCCTGCAACAGTAACCGGTAAGAACAGCTTGGCCAAAAAGGTGGCTGGGCTACCCTGGACTGTTTTGGGGTGTGGCCGATCCAGGATGAGTCCCCAAAAAGATGTTATGAATATGAATGAGGCCAAACTTCCTCTGGAGAAAGAGGTTCCCATGTATTTAAATAGCTGCAAGGAACGGAGTACCTAGCATAAGCCCAAGCACCCACACAGCGAGCCAAAAACAGAACAGTGCGCTACCCCCAAGCGCACTGGCTTTTCCCCCAGAAAACAAGTTTCCAAAAAGAAGAACCTCCGCCCAACCAAATTCCCCCCATTTATAGCCCCCTTCAGGTCCAGGATTGGTCCATTTTGGAGCCGCATGGTGATTGGTCCATTTCCAGGCTTCTCATTGGTCTTTAATGCTGTTCATTCTGGACCAATTGTTACTGCAGGGCTTTGAATGATTGTTTAGATCTTCCATCCAATCCCTCTTCAACCTCACCTTACCGTGCCAGACAGCCCTTCCACCAAACGCTGGACCCTTCTCCTAGACCATTCTAATAACCCCCCACTCTTAACATATTACAATTAATATAACATAATTAATACAATATAATTGAACTATACCCTTATTTAACATAACTTAACTTTTACTTATAACAATAGGGTATCTTGTTTTGTTGCATTGGCTAGAGTTATCCAAACATTTGTTTTGGATTGGTCAACAGACCAGGCTGTGTTAGTAAAACTTAGCAGTGCTAATAAGCATAAGCAGAGCCTCCATTTCAACTACATTCTATGTTGCAGTGAAAAAACCCTTTTTGGATTTTAATTTCCAAGTATATCTCTCAACAAATTCCCTTTCTGTCGTCTCTCAAGGTTGTTCAGGGACTGGCCAGATAAAAGGCACTAAATTGTTTTGTTTGCACTCTACTTTGCAAAGATGGCTATTTTCAGCTTCCCTCAAAACTTCCCTCTTGAGAATAGGGAGGCAAGGGCTATCCCTTTCCTTGTGGCCTACTACAATTAAAAATTCAATGGCTTTATACCTTATTTGTAACTCCACGTCATAACATGATGCACACCATGCTTTTGCCAAAAGGGCTTCACGATACCACCGATCTCCACACTTTTTACAGCGACATAATCTCCAAGTTTCACAGTTTCCTTTGCAGATGGGACAGAAGATGTTGGTCGTGAGCTGCAGCCTCTGTGTGTTCCTCCTCCCCCTCCTCTTCTGAGACGGCCTGGTCTCTGTCAGGTGCTGGTAGAGGTTCCCGGAATGGTTTCACATTTCTTGTGAGATCCAACCAGGTCCCTTTTCTGTGGAAATACAAACAAACCTCCCCATCCCCCCCCAAATGTGACTAAAGGATAAGGGCCAAGGATTTTGCCAGATTCTAGGTCACGAATCAGTACCGGCGGTTTCTCCTTGCAGGAAAGAGATTTGAGTGATGCAAAATGCCTAGTCATAGGGGAATTTAAATCCATCATGGAACAGTTCAAAAAATTAAAAACATATAGGGATTTCTGTAGTCTTTCAGCAGGTGTATCTCTGGCTCCTGCCTTCGGTTGGGCCAGGAGATGCTTGAGGGAGCCATGGGCTCGCTCCTTAGGCGTGCTGGGTGAGTGGGGTATGCCTGTCTTGTGGGTAATTCCCCATAAGGAGAAAAATTTGCAACTTTATGGGAAATGTATGCAGGGCCATTATCCGTCTTAATCTGTTGCAGAATTCCTAATGTGGCAAAGGCAGCAGTGAAATGACGACAAGCTTCCTCTGCTGTTTCTCCTGTGTGGGCTGAGGCAAACACAGCACCTGAAAAAGGTATCAATGGAAGCATGCACAAATTTCAGACAGCCAAATTCAGGAAAGTGTGTCACGTCTGTTTGCCAAATTTGTAGGCTCTGTAGACCTCTCGGGTTGACCCCTGTGTTCACACTCGGAAGAGAGCAATGCTGACAATCAAGACATGTAGCAATGATACTAGAAGTTTGTGCTGGAGTAAGCTCAAACAGCCTTACTAAAGCCCCAGTGTTCTGGTGAAAAAATGAGTGACTCACCTGAGCCTGCTCTATTTTGTTTGGTAAAACGTGTTGCACCGATAGGGTTAACAAGCCTGCCTGGGTGTTGCCTTCTGTAAGAAACTCAGGCAAATTGGAATGAGACCTTATATGCATGACAAAGTAAGGAGCAGTCCTTTGATCCAAAAGAAAAACTAATAGTTTCAACCAGTAAAAAGAACATAATTTCTAACTTGTTTTAAGACAGAGGCTTCTGCTCTAGGCACAATTTCGGCTACGTAGGCAGAGTCTGTTATTAGGTTAAAAGGTGAGCTGAATTTCTGAAACACTGACCACAGCAGCTAATTCTACAATCTATGGAGACCCTTCAACAAGAGCAATATCAGATTGCCAGGTTCTGGTATCAGAATCCCTCCATAAAATCACTGATTTACAGATTTTCCAAGAACCATCTGTGAATATTGTCATAGCTTGCAAAGGAATCTCACTTCTCCTTGGCTTCAGGAGCACATTAAAAGAACAGCTTAACATTTTGTGCTTAGGCGAATGGATAGATATCTGCCCTGGGTAATCTGCTAAAGCAATTTGCAATTTCTCGGATTTCTGTAGCAACCAATTCAAATAAAACATTGTAAGAGGTAAAAAGATATGGTTAAAATCCCTTCCAACCAAGGAGGTCAGTCTTTGACGAGCTTTGACAATAACCATAGCCATAAGTTCATCTTGCATGGAAATAGTCTTGGGCATAATATTAGGCAAAAAGACCCATTTGATAATTAACAGAGGGTCTGGTTTTTCTGAGTCCCACTGAAATATCAAGTCATATGGTTGCCTGTCTGGTTTTAAAATGATTAACCATAGTGGTAACTCTGGAGCCCAGGGAGCTGATTGCCTCTATGAGATAGCATCAGCTACTTATTGAAGCACAGCTTGTGCCTTTGTGTTTAAATGTCTAGGTGATAAGAGGTCAGACTCTCCCTTTAACAGGGTGTCTTGGTTTACAAGACAGGTGTCTGCTAGGGAAGGCAGAAAAAGCCTCCCTTGGAATGGAGAATGTAAACCCCCTCCCTCCAAATTATTAAAATCGTGAAATTAAGGAGCTCTCAGGCAAAGATATGGGAATAGGAATAACAGTTCTTTACTAGTGTGTGTAATAAAGCAAACAAACAACAACAACTACGGCATTAATAACAAACAGAACCAGGAACCCAGTGACAGCATTTCAGCTGCGGCACTTTCTCCTTTGGTGTAGTTACGGTCACAGCCAGCAGGGGCGCTGGCAGGCTCCCGGTGGGCTGGGCAGGTGCAGTGCTCCCCACGTGGCTGCAGGGGGTGCTCTGGTGCGGGCTTGGGGAGCATGTGGCAATGGCGACTTTGTCCGAAGATGGGAAGGGATGGAAGAGAGGCTTTGCTTCACAAACCCCTGGGGCAGCCGGCTCCAGTGCCCCCAGAACGACTCTCAGAAAGCAGCAAGCTGGGCTGGCAGGATGTCTCGGTAGGCAGGGGCTGAGGAGCTCCCAGCAGGCCAGGGAGAGCCGAGCTCAGGATTCCGGGCAGTCCATCAGATGGTGATAGGTCTCTTTTGGTGAGGTAGGTGTTAATAAGGTCCCAGTTTAGTGGCTGTTCTCATGAGCAGAGGCCAAACAATGGCTCCAAATCTGCATTTGAGATTCCAAGCAAGGGATGAACCCAGTTTATGGTCCCTAGCAGAGTTTTGATTTCAGCTAAAATTTGCAAAGGTTGTGCCGAAATAGAGTGCATTCCAATGCGCCAGCCCAGATATTTCCATGAGGATGTACTTTGAACCTTTTCAGAAACAGTCGTCAGACCCGCTGATTTAACAGCCTGGCTGATGGCCAGCACTGCTTTTTCCATTCGAATCACAGTTTCTGCAGAGATCAGAATATCATCCATATAATGGTATAATAGAACATCAGGCATGCGTTCCCGGATCGGACTTGCAACATACCATTGGCAAATACTGGGACTGTTTCACATATCTTGCGGTAATATCACCCAATGATATAGCATTAGTGGTTCCTGCATATTAATGCTCAGTACAGAAAAGCTGAATTTCGCTGCATTGTCTGGATGCAGCGGAATATCAAAGAAACCATCTTTAAATCAATCCCTGTCATATGCCAATTTCTGGGGCTCATGAAAGGGGAAGGGAGCCACGGTTGGAGGGCTCCCATTTCTTCTATTACTTCCTTTATTTTCTGCAAGTCATGCAACAGCCTCCACCCCCCAGATCTGTTTCTGATCACAAACACAGAGTAATTCCAAGGGCTATAAGATGGGACTGAATGGCCTTTTTCCAGCTGTATCTGTACAAGTTCTTGTAATATGCGCAGTTTGTCTAATGACAGGGGTCACTGGTTCACCCACACAGGATCAGGGGTTTTCCAAGTCAGTTTGGGGGTGCTGCGCATCTCAATGGCCCCTATATGAAAATCTGAATGCATAAAAATCCCCCACTGTGTTAACACATCCCTCCCCCACAAGACCAGGGACACAGAAAGCACAAAGGGTTTGACTGTGGCTATCCGCCCATCAGGCCCTGTTATTTGCACCAAGTGTTGGCTTTGTAAACTCTGACTATTTTCCCCCTGCTGCGTCGGCTGTGGAATTTGTGTCCTCGCGTGTCGCCGTCCCGCGCTGTGAGAGAAGTTTCCCTGCAAAGGCTGGCCATTCTGGTGGAATTTAGAGCGGCATATATTAGCAAAGTGAGAGCCTTTCCGACAGCGAGGACATACACCCGGAGCTTTAGGTTTTTGTGTTCTTTGGCAGTCTCTCTGGATATGTCCATACTCCCTGCAGCCAAAACAAGCCAGCTGTTTCCCAGGGGTTAATTTCATGGTGGCAAAAGCATCCGCTATGCCTTGTCCCACGGCTCGATATGTGACTGCTGTGGTGTGTTGTAATGTCCCCAAGGGGTTGCAGGCTTGTATCATTTTGAGTAAAGTGGGTTCAGGTTCAGGGGGTAAAGATTTTAAAAGCTGCTTACAGTCCAGGTTGGTGTTCTCAATGGCCAGTTTGAGGAGTATCATCTCCCTGGCTTGCTCGCTATCGATTTGTCTCTCCAATGTTTGGTTCAATTTGTCCACAAACTGCATGTAAGGCTATTGTGGACCTTGTTTGATATTTGCGAAGGACTGTTGTGGAGTTTTGGCATCAGGAACCTTAAGGAATGCCAGGTGAGCTGCCCTAATAGCCTGTAGGGCTTCTCTGGGTAAGGTGGCTTGGCCATAAGGGTCGGTGTGCGCCCCCTCCCCTGTAAGGTGGTTAACGTGTAAGGCAGCCAGGGCTTGGTTTGCATTCCCTGCATACGTTGCAATTAAATTTTCCAGTCCTTTTTTCCATTGTGCCATAAATATAGCATATTATGTTGGTGTGAGCAACAGATTCGCCAAAAACTTACCATCATGAGGAGTCATGAGGTGAGTAGTAAAGCTTGCTCTTAATAAATTACTAAAGTAGGGGGACTCCAGTCCATATTCCGCAGTGGTATGGCGCAGTTCCTTAATTTCCGAGTGATCTAGTAGCTCCCATTGTGGATTTCCCTCCCTCAGGCCGAATTGCACTGAAGCGTAGTTTTTTTGAAGTATGGGCCTCTGATGTACCGGGGAG
>NW_005055690.1:0-2501 GCF_000277835.1 Geospiza fortis
AAAAAATAGTATAATAAGAGTTCGAATGAACTGGAACCTCTAAGATTTCCCCGGACGTTACCTGGTGAACTGCGTTGGCTGGACATCAAAGGACTTTGCTGTTCTATGTTTGGTAGCTATATACCTTCCTTTCTCTTCCTCCCTCTTTTTCCTTATTCTTCCCTTTTTTCCCCAATTCCTCCCCAACGCATTTTGCTGTGGTCATCCAATAAAGGTACTTTGGTTTTTGATTAATACTGCAAACCCCTGTGCCATGTCTGTGTTTTGCACTCTGAGATCAATTCAGGAACCATCATGAAACCCGTTCGTAAGGACGGATCGTGACATGGCTGAACATACCAAGTGATATCAGATGCTCCTCATATGGCTTCCCCTCCAGATTTCACCATCTTTGTATCCCTCTGTTGGGCACTTTCCAATAGCTTTATATCCTTCTTATATTGTCACACTCAAAACTACACACAATGCTCGAGATGAAGCCACACCAGTGCAGAGCAGGACAATTACCTCTCTCAACAGGCTGGTGATGCTGTGCCTGATGCACCACAGGACACAGTTCTGAATAACTAAGAGTGAGGTTTCATGCTATGGCAAATCTGATCAGTTGGCTAGCTGCTGATAAAAGGGCTCTCCTGCTCCCACCTGATTCTTTCACATGCTGAATTGCTTTATTTGGAAGAGGTCTGACCCAACAGAGCCAAGGGCTAAACTGGCAGAAATATTCACTTGTAGGGGCTTACATATCTTCTGTATTAGGTCTTTGCATCATCCTATCTTTTGGCTACACAGCGCTGTAGGCAGTATGGAGGGATAAAGATTGTCTCTGAGGCAGCCAGATGTAAAAGCTAAATTTGAAGAAATTATGTGTAAGAGCCCGAATTAAGGATGCAGGACTCCAGGTGGCTCTTCAAAATGCAGTTTATTACATCGGAGACATTACAGCAGTCCAGGGTCGTGGGCGACAGAGCCTGTGCTTACAGCTGTCAGCTCCAGCTGCAGGCCGGCCTGGAGACCCTTTGGTTTTGGTTACAATACATGATATACTTTTCTTTGCTGAGCATCTTAATACAGTAGAACCAATCTATACTTTAACTTTTTCTATAGCCTATCATAACTACTAAAATTACCATATTCATGTTACTATTCTCCAATCACTAAAAGTTAGTACATTACAGTTTAAGCTAGAAGTTGTTTTTCAAGTTTCCTGCAGTGGAAAATTCTGAGACCTTTTTTCTACTTGCAACATCTGCTGACTTGTTTGCCAGTGCTATCTTTCTGCTTGGTACAAACATCTTATTTGAGGTGGGTTTATCCTTTGCTCTAAGTCATAAAAACCCCCTTCTAACTAACATACCCTTTGTCTCCTTGGTTATCCAGTAAGACTGGCTCAGCAATTCTTTTCTTCTATATCAAAACTTACTTCCATCTCTATTCCTTCTATCTATTCTATCACCATCTCTCTAAGCTGTTAAAACCAGGTGGGGCAGTGTTCTTTATCGCCTTCATTACTCACCCTGGATAACTCCAGGGGATATCTTCTGTTAATGGGCCATCAAGTCTCACCGCATGACTGATAAAATTACATCATCCCATTGTGACTTGCTCCTCCCAGGGGGAGGAACCAAGTATTCCTAGCTGGATATAATCTGAGATTTGGAACACCACAGTCAGCCTTATCCACTGAATTCCCAGAGGACAAGAGCTCCATAACCACCACTGGACCTCCAGAGGAAGATCAAACCCTTTTATAGGATCCCTGCTTCAACGGAACCACATCTATCACTTCAAGAGGACTGCAGCCACCATTTAATCGGACTGCTACCAACACTCTGACCAACAGGGTGTCAGATTGTATCCTGACTGTCAGTGCTTCTGTATTATTGCATTTTTAAAAATTTTCCTATTGAATTGTATTTCTGATTTGGGATCTCCCACTAGTTTGCTTTTAAACTAGTACACCCACCCTTTCCTTGCATTGCCTTGCATGCCCAGCCCCCCTTTGACCTGCCTACTGCTTTCATCCATGGCCTTGCAGTGCTAGGCCTACACCTCCTTTGCAATTCCTTGCCATTCCTACCCAACCTTGCATATCACTACCATTCCTATCCCTACAACATCTCCCCATTTCTTTGTTTTTTCTGAAAAGGGTTCATGTACCCTAATGCCAAAACAGTCTGCGCCTGTAAAGCCATTATCTTATTTAGAATATTACTGGTCATCTGCTAGACACAGGATAAGATACATGGAATACAGATCACAATCAATAAAAACCCATCAAATAGAGACATGCCACTGACAAAGAGACCTGCAGCATAGTAAAACAAAAAGACGGTGTCCAATGTCCCCAGGAAGTGGAAGCAAATGGCTCCTGTTCCAAACTTCATATGGCTGTAGCTCAGGAGCCATGCTGTTTAGGCAGGAGGAAGTCCATTAGCTGGAAATGCTGACTTTGACATTACTGAATGTTGTTCTGGAAGCACAGAAAAGGGAATAACTGAAGA
>NW_005055690.1:2511-7056 GCF_000277835.1 Geospiza fortis
ACAAATAACATGATGCTGGGTGCAGTGGACAGACAGCAGTTGGCAGGCTGCTTCTGTAAGCCTCCAGACACAGCCAGTGTCAACCCATTTCTGGGAAAATTTCCAAGTTTACCTTGAAAGGGGATCCAGCTTGTATAAGCCCAAATCAGCAAGTCAAAGTGACCTGATTACATTTTTAGTGCAGAAACACCTGGGTCTGTTGGCATACTTCTGACCAGCTATGGCCACGACTTGGACAGAGCCAAGGCCTTAACTGGAAGGGTCTCCCTAGCATATCCTACTATTGCAGGAAATCCAGGACTCCTGAACAACTTACCAGTATGATCAAGCAGAAGCCGTTTATTGTTTACATTACACACACTTTTATAGTTTCTACAAACTACTAAGTACACGTGTCTTGATTGATGCCTTTGTCTTGCTCCCTCGTTCTCTGCCTCCATTTCTCAGTGTCCGTGATTGGTTACCGTGCAGGTGTTCTACAGTCCTCTGTTATCTAGTTCTTGAAATCCTGGTATGTAGTTTCTCAGCTTCTTCTTTCTTAATTTAGAACAGTTTATGTCTTAGTAACCTTGATGAATTCCACAGTGCCCTGAGAAAATTTTGATAAGAACAGCTACAAGCAGTATGGCTGGTGCACACTGAGGCCTAAGCTGTTCAGATACATTGCTACGTCCTACAAACAAGCTTCTAGTAATAGCATTAGGGAAAGTTTTTTAAAATTATACATCTTGCAGATAGCTACACAACAGTATGTGAAAGTTTGTAAAGCAGCCAGCTTTGTCATTTATCTTTAGCGAAGTAGTCAACGGCACCATGAACAAACTGCAAAGAACCAAAGGAATGCATATGTGTAACCTCAAATAAAATATTTTGGACAATGCCCATTATAAAAAGTCAGTGAATTCATGCTATGACATTAACACCATATTCAGAATCATTAATACATCAACAGTAACTTTCCTAAGAAGTCGAGATTATATTTTCCCCCACATCTATGCATATACGACAATAAAACAAAATAAAAGCAGGAAAGAAAGCGCTAAACAGCTTGCAGTTACTAGCAGCCATAATTTGGAATTGTTACACTTTCTTCAGTGCTACCTATGGAAGATAAAACAGCAGAGATTGTTATGAATACTTATCCTGATTGACCAATGTAGAACATTTATACTCATAGAATTTTTGATGAAATTAAGGATCTAATAAACCGCATCCTCACATACTTTTACACAACTTATTATCTTATATTCTTAAACAGTTGCTTACAAATTTTTTATAATTGTTTCAGTTGGCTCTATCTTATCTCTATAACTAAAGAACTGTATTTTGTAATTTAAATGAGCATATTTCAACAGACCCCAAACTTAACATCCCTCGAACTTAATGTCACTTAAACATAACAGAAAGTACACCTAACAGAACTTAAATTTAACATTACTGAAACTGAACAGAAATTGATCTTAATAGAACTTAACAGAACTTAGAACTTAAACTGAACAACACTTAACTTTGCTTAAACTTAACAACACTTAAACTTGACAGAAATTAAACTTAACAGAACTTACATTTACCAGAACCTAAACTTAACAGAACTTAAGTGTAATAGAACTTCAAATTAACAGAGCCTAAACCTAACATCACTTAAATTTAACAAAACTAAAGTCAGAGCTGAGGATGTTCCATTAAAAGTTTCAGATACAACAGAATTTAACTCATTTTGACTACATCATTACAAGAGAGCTACTGAAGATTTGTCATACAACAGTTAAACATCAATGAACAATATGCAGGCAAACAACTGATTTGTAAATGAAATAGCAGCAACATGGATTTACTGGAGAGATTATAAAGGTGTGGCAAATATGTTGTGATTTTTTATAATTTAGTTTTTAGAATACCTCATGGTAAGTGCAAATATTATTGAAAATACCTGTTCATAGTCAGGACTCTTCTGGTGTAAGCTTGCCAGGGTTTTTTAAAGTGCAGCTTTACTCAGAAAAATGATGGTAGCGTATATCTTGGCAAATTGCACTTCAAACCTGCTCAGTTCACAGATGGTAAGACAGCTTTTTGAGATTATCTGTACAATTGATTTGAGCTTGGACTATTAAAGCTAATGAGATATAATTATTTAAGGAAAAAACATCAAGGACCCAGTTATATAATACTGCCATGAGTTTTGCGCATCTAACTTGGTTAGGTCAGTGGGTGTGTAAGACTGACACTTGTATACAAACAGCTACAAAGTCATGGTTTCTAATTATTCTAAAGGAGTGAGCTACTGTTTTCTGCATTTGTGGTCCATCAATATGTACTTAAACTGTTTTGATATCAAGTCCAATTTCAATTTGTGCATGGCAAGGAAGAATTACATTTGAATCACTAAATTGCTGTACCTATCAGAAATGCTGTCACATGTTTCTTCATGGTGAAAGATTCACAGTAAATTTACCCTATTCAAGCTCTGGAGCAAAAAACCAAGCAAGCAGGTGATGGGTTTTCTCGAGCCAGGTCTTATGAGCTCTCAGAGAACCTATCACACCCGAGATAGCCCAGCTACCTCAAATGGCATAAAATTAGCAGGATGGCTTCTGAGGTAGTGTTGGAAACAGAAAAGTTTTCATAAAAGGGAAAATAACAAAGCTCTTACAGAGAAAAACCGAGCCGGGGCAAGAGGTTCTTGCTCCTGCTAAAACACCCCACAAAATCAATTATTTCCTTTGTTCTCTTCTTTTTCTAGCAAATTACCTAGGCGGGACCTTTTGGCTCCTGTCCAATTGGGTACCCCTAGGTTTGAGGTGAAGTCCCAAAGGTCCTATGAGGTGTCTTTTTACCACATTGAGGAGAGAAACTTCTGGGCTTTTTTCCTTTTTAAGGAGACAAAGGATAATTTGGACACTGTCAACAAGGGGCACATTCCTACATCTCACCCTTTCTATATATATAAAAAGGAAAGAGGAAAATGGAACATGATCTGAAAAAGCATCACGCTTGTTGACAATTTGTAGTTATGCTAATAATTTTTAAATTTGGTTATAATTTTTACTGCTTGTAAACTATTCTTCCATCTTAACTTTGGTGAAATGTTTTTCCAGGCAAGCCTCAAGTTTCTGGCTATATATGATTTGAAAATATAGAACTTTAAAGCATTTTTAACATATGATTCAGAGGAAGGTTAATAACTTTTTAACACAACAGCAAAAACTTACAGAACCTTTTCAGGGCAAAACTATTTTTTAAACAATTTTAAATAGTACAAACTTCAAAAACACAGTCTCTGCTTCCAGCTGTTGCTCAATTATTTGTGTGTTCTTCTTCTGGCGTCTTCTGCTGCTCTTGGATTGGCTGTACCTGTGGTTTAACATTTTTTGCAGGGACCCATCGAAGACCTGCATTTGTAGAACTGCATGCAAACCCCCTCCTCCATGTCACAAGAGGATGGGGTCCTGAAATTTGTCCTGTCTCTGTATCCTTTATGAAGACTGGTGGCCTTTCCTTGAGCTTTGCTTGACTGGTATTGCTGAAATGACTGAAAATCAGTGGTACCTGCTCCATAAAAGAATTATTTAAGAAATTAAAATCATATATAGCTTTATTCAGCCTC
This sequence comes from Geospiza fortis, assembly GCF_000277835.1. Lineage (NCBI taxonomy): Eukaryota > Metazoa > Chordata > Aves > Passeriformes > Thraupidae > Geospiza > Geospiza fortis. Next base: position 6,116 of record NW_005055690.1, read on the forward strand.
TCTATAGTAGACAACATTTCTGTCCCTCCCTTTTGCCTTTCAAGGATCATTTTCAGTGATCTGGATGCTATTTCTACAATAGATTGGCCTGTGGAGGAATGTGAAATACTCACGCTATGTTTGATACACCAGATTTTTGAAAACTCCTGCAGTTTGTTAGAAATGTAGGCTGGTCCATTGTCCATTTTAACTTCTTGAGGAATGCCTAGGGATGCAAATGCTTCTAAGAAATGTTTAATTACATCTCTACTCTTTTCTCCTTGATGTGCGGAAGTGAAAATTTCTCCTGAGAACATATCTATTGATAAGTGTATATGTTTGAACCGTGCAAATGACTGATATTGAGTTATGTCAGTTTGCCATATCTGCAGGCTATTTAAGCCTTGAGGGTTAACCCCTGTTGCTATTGCTGGTATGGCTAATTTTTGGCAATCTGGACATGATTGAACAATTGCTTTCACCTGATTCTGAGAGATGTTAAACCTTCTTACTAAGGCAGGTGCATTTTGATGATAACACTGGGAAGTGTATTCTGTAATGACATGGCTAACAAATCAGCCACGGCATTGCCTTCTGCAAGGAAACCTGGGAACGCCAAATGTGAACAAATGTGTATTGCGAAGTAAGGTTCCTGTTGAATAGAAAGAAGGAAGATTAATTTATTGAGCAAATGGTATAGCTGGTCATTGGAAACCTCGTTTAGCAGAGACCCTGTGGCTCTCTCCACTACACCTGCAACATAGAATGAATCAGTTACTAAATTAAAAGGAAACATGAATTTTGAAAAGACTCTCATGACTGCTGTTAACTCTATTATTTTTGAGGAACCATCTACTTCTTCAATATCTGGTTCCCATTCTTTTGTCTCTGGATTTTGCCAACTAATCACAGATATATTTTACTTCCATGAACTGTCTGTAAAAAAATGTGATTGCATCTAG
>NW_005055691.1:0-7055 GCF_000277835.1 Geospiza fortis
GGGGGGAGGGGGCGGGGAGGAAGGGGGAAGAGAAAAAAGGGAAAAATTCGGGGGAAAAACGGGGAAAAAACGGCGAAAATCAGCGTAAAATCGGTAGGAAATGACACAAAATTGGCACAAAATGATCCAAAATTTGGCAAAAAATGACCCAAAATAGGATGAAAACGACTCAAAATCTGCACTGGGAGAGGCAAAAATTGGTAAAAATGTGGGTTTTACCACAAAAGAGCCCAAAATTCCAAGATTTTCCCTCAGAATGTTTCAGGTTTTTCAACATTAAGGTCCTGGAAGAGCGCGAAGAAAAAGCGCGGGAAAGTGGAATAAAATTAACAGAAAACGGAATAAAAATCTGCAAATTTTTCAAATTCAGAAATTCTCTGGGATTTCGCCCAAAATTTCTGATTTTTATCCATTAAGAAGGCGAAATTCCCAATTTTTGCCCCAAATTTTCCTGAAAATTGTCCTCAGGATCTCCCAAAATTCAGCCTAAAAAGGTCCTGAAAGGTCACAAAAAAACCCCAAAAAACCTCAAAAATTCCTCAAAAAATTCCCAGAAAAATCCTAAAAATTCACTAAAAATTCTCTAAAATCTCAAATTTTCCAAAATTTCCACATTTTAACCAAAATTCCCCGAATTTACCCTCAGGATCTTTCAAAATACCCCCATAAAGGTCCCAAAAGGTCACAAAAAAACCCCAAAAAACCTCAAAAATTCCTCAAAAAATTCCCAGAAAAATCCTAAAAATTCACTAAAAATTCCTCAAAATTTCCCCAAAATCCCAAATTTACCAAAATTGCCGAATTTTAACTAAAATTCTCCAACTTTCTCCTCAGGATCTTCCAAAATACCCCAAAAATGGTCCTGAAAGGTCACAAAAAGCCCCAAAAATTCCTCAAAAAACCCTGAAAAAATTCCACAAAAAGTCCCAAAAAATCTGAAAAGGCTGAATTTCCTAAAATATCCCCAAATTTACCAAAATCCACCAAAATGTCCTCAAAATTCCCCTCAGGATTTCCAAAATTTCTGCCATAACAGGTCCCAAAAGGGCCACAAAAAACCCCAAAAACCCTTAAAAAAAACCCTCAAAAATTCCCCAAAACCATCAAAATATTCCCAAAAAATAAAAAAATTCCACTTCTTTTCCTTAAAATTTGCAAATTTTACCAAAATCTTTCAAATTTATCTCAAAATTTCCCTCAGGATCTCTGGAATTCCCGCCAAAAAAGGTCCTGAAAGGTCACAAAAAAACCCTAAAATTCCTCCAAAATTCCCCAGAAAAATCCTAAAAATTCAATAAAACTTCCCCAAAACTTCCCCAAAATCCCAAATTTACCAAAATTTCCAAATTTTCACCAAAATTCCCCAAATTTCCCCTCAGGATCTTCCAAAATACCCCCATAAAGGTCCTGAAAGGTCACAAAAAAACCCCAAAAAACCTCAAAAATTCCTCAAAAAATTCCCAGAAAAATCCTAAAAATTCACTAAAAATTCCTCAAAATTTCCCCAAAATCCCAAATTTACCAAAATTGCCGAATTTTAACCAAAATTCCCCAACTTTCTCCTCAGGATCTTCCAAAATACCCCAAAAATGGTCCTGAAAGGTCACAAAAAGCCCCAAAAATTCCTCAAAAAACCCTGAAAAAATTCCACAAAAAGTCCCAAAAAATCTGAAAAGCCTGAATTTCCTAAAATATCCCCAAATTTACCAAAATCCACCAAAATGTCCTCAAAATTCCCCTCAGGATTTCCAAAATTTCTGCCATAACAGGTCCCAAAAGGGCCACAAAAAACCCCAAAAACCCTTAAAAAAAACCCTCAAAAATTCCCCAAAACCATCAAAATATTCCCAAAAAATAAAAAAATTCCACTTCTTTTCCTTAAAATTTGCAAATTTTACCAAAATCTTTCAAATTTATCTCAAAATTTCCCTCAGGATCTCTGGAATTCCCGCCAAAAAAGGTCCTGAAAGGTCACAAAAAAACCCCAAAATTGCTCAAAAAACCCTCAAAAAATTCCCAGAAAAATCCTAAAAATTCACTAAAAATTCTCTAAAATCTCAAATTTTCCAAAATTTCCACATTTTAACCAAAATTCCCCGAATTTACCCTCAGGATCTTTCAAAATACCCCCATAAAGGTCCCAAAAGGTCACAAAAAAACCCCAAAAAACCTCAAAAATTCCTCAAAAAATTCCCAGAAAAATCCTAAAAATTCACTAAAAATTCCTCAAAATTTCCCCAAAATCCCAAATTTACCAAAATTGCCGAATTTTAACCAAAATTCCCCAACTTTCTCCTCAGGATCTTCCAAAATACCCCAAAAATGGTCCTGAAAGGTCACAAAAAGCCCCAAAAATTCCTCAAAAAACCCTGAAAAAATTCCACAAAAAGTCCCAAAAAATCTGAAAAGGCTGAATTTCCTAAAATATCCCCAAATTTACCAAAATCCACCAAAATGTCCTCAAAATTCCCCTCAGGATTTCCAAAATTTCTGCCATAACAGGTCCCAAAAGGGCCACAAAAAACCCCAAAAACCCTTAAAAAAAACCCTCAAAAATTCCCCAAAACCATCAAAATATTCCCAAAAAATAAAAAAATTCCACTTCTTTTCCTTAAAATTTGCAAATTTTACCAAAATCTTTCAAATTTATCTCAAAATTTCCCTCAGGATCTCTGGAATTCCCGCCAAAAAAGGTCCTGAAAGGTCACAAAAAAACCCCAAAATTGCTCAAAAAACCCTCAAAAAATTCCCAGAAAAATCCTAAAAATTCACTAAAAATTCTCTAAAATCTCAAATTTTCCAAAATTTCCACATTTTAACCAAAATTCCCCGAATTTACCCTCAGGATCTTTCAAAATACCCCCATAAAGGTCCCAAAAGGTCACAAAAAAACCCCAAAAAACCTCAAAAATTCCTCAAAAAATTCCCAGAAAAATCCTAAAAATTCACTAAAAATTCCTCAAAATTTCCCCAAAATCCCAAATTTACCAAAATTGCCGAATTTTAACCAAAATTCCCCAACTTTCTCCTCAGGATCTTCCAAAATACCCCAAAAATGGTCCTGAAAGGTCACAAAAAGCCCCAAAAATTCCTCAAAAAACCCTGAAAAAATTCCACAAAAAGTCCCAAAAAATCTGAAAAGGCTGAATTTCCTAAAATATCCCCAAATTTACCAAAATCCACCAAAATGTCCTCAAAATTCCCCTCAGGATTTCCAAAATTTCTGCCATAACAGGTCCCAAAAGGGCCACAAAAAACCCCAAAAACCCTTAAAAAAAACCCTCAAAAATTCCCCAAAACCATCAAAATATTCCCAAAAAATAAAAAAATTCCACTTCTTTTCCTTAAAATTTGCAAATTTTACCAAAATCTTTCAAATTTATCTCAAAATTTCCCTCAGGATCTCTGGAATTCCCGCCAAAAAAGGTCCTGAAAGGTCACAAAAAAACCCCAAAATTGCTCAAAAAACCCTCAAAAAATTCCCAGAAAAATCCTAAAAATTCACTAAAAATTCTCTAAAATCTCAAATTTTCCAAAATTTCCACATTTTAACCAAAATTCCCCGAATTTACCCTCAGGATCTTTCAAAATACCCCCATAAAGGTCCCAAAAGGTCACAAAAAAACCCCAAAAAACCTCAAAAATTCCTCAAAAAATTCCCAGAAAAATCCTAAAAATTCACTAAAAATTCCTCAAAATTTCCCCAAAATCCCAAATTTACCAAAATTGCCGAATTTTAACCAAAATTCCCCAACTTTCTCCTCAGGATCTTCCAAAATACCCCAAAAATGGTCCTGAAAGGTCACAAAAAGCCCCAAAAATTCCTCAAAAAACCCTGAAAAAATTCCACAAAAAGTCCCAAAAAATCTGAAAAGGCTGAATTTCCTAAAATATCCCCAAATTTACCAAAATCCACCAAAATGTCCTCAAAATTCCCCTCAGGATTTCCAAAATTTCTGCCATAACAGGTCCCAAAAGGGCCACAAAAAACCCCAAAAACCCTTAAAAAAAACCCTCAAAAATTCCCCAAAACCATCAAAATATTCCCAAAAAATAAAAAAATTCCACTTCTTTTCCTTAAAATTTGCAAATTTTACCAAAATCTTTCAAATTTATCTCAAAATTTCCCTCAGGATCTCTGGAATTCCCGCCAAAAAAGGTCCTGAAAGGTCACAAAAAAACCCCAAAATTGCTCAAAAAACCCTCAAAAAATTCCCAGAAAAATCCTAAAAATTCACTAAAAATTCTCTAAAATCTCAAATTTTCCAAAATTTCCACATTTTAACCAAAATTCCCCGAATTTACCCTCAGGATCTTTCAAAATACCCCCATAAAGGTCCCAAAAGGTCACAAAAAAACCCCAAAAAACCTCAAAAATTCCTCAAAAAATTCCCAGAAAAATCCTAAAAATTCACTAAAAATTCCTCAAAATTTCCCCAAAATCCCAAATTTACCAAAATTGCCGAATTTTAACCAAAATTCCCCAACTTTCTCCTCAGGATCTTCCAAAATACCCCAAAAATGGTCCTGAAAGGTCACAAAAAGCCCCAAAAATTCCTCAAAAAACCCTGAAAAAATTCCACAAAAAGTCCCAAAAAATCTGAAAAGGCTGAATTTCCTAAAATATCCCCAAATTTACCAAAATCCACCAAAATGTCCTCAAAATTCCCCTCAGGATTTCCAAAATTTCTGCCATAACAGGTCCCAAAAGGGCCACAAAAAACCCCAAAAACCCTTAAAAAAAACCCTCAAAAATTCCCCAAAACCATCAAAATATTCCCAAAAAATAAAAAAATTCCACTTCTTTTCCTTAAAATTTGCAAATTTTACCAAAATCTTTCAAATTTATCTCAAAATTTCCCTCAGGATCTCTGGAATTCCCGCCAAAAAAGGTCCTGAAAGGTCACAAAAAAACCCCAAAATTGCTCAAAAAACCCTCAAAAAATTCCCAGAAAAATCCTAAAAATTCACTAAAAATTCTCTAAAATCTCAAATTTTCCAAAATTTCCACATTTTAACCAAAATTCCCCGAATTTACCCTCAGGATCTTTCAAAATACCCCCATAAAGGTCCCAAAAGGTCACAAAAAAACCCCAAAAAACCTCAAAAATTCCTCAAAAAATTCCCAGAAAAATCCTAAAAATTCACTAAAAATTCCTCAAAATTTCCCCAAAATCCCAAATTTACCAAAATTGCCGAATTTTAACCAAAATTCCCCAACTTTCTCCTCAGGATCTTCCAAAATACCCCAAAAATGGTCCTGAAAGGTCACAAAAAGCCCCAAAAATTCCTCAAAAAACCCTGAAAAAATTCCACAAAAAGTCCCAAAAAATCTGAAAAGGCTGAATTTCCTAAAATATCCCCAAATTTACCAAAATCCACCAAAATGTCCTCAAAATTCCCCTCAGGATTTCCAAAATTTCTGCCATAACAGGTCCCAAAAGGGCCACAAAAAACCCCAAAAACCCTTAAAAAAAACCCTCAAAAATTCCCCAAAACCATCAAAATATTCCCAAAAAATAAAAAAATTCCACTTCTTTTCCTTAAAATTTGCAAATTTTACCAAAATCTTTCAAATTTATCTCAAAATTTCCCTCAGGATCTCTGGAATTCCCGCCAAAAAAGGTCCTGAAAGGTCACAAAAAAACCCCAAAATTGCTCAAAAAACCCTCAAAAAATTCCCAGAAAAATCCTAAAAATTCACTAAAAATTCTCTAAAATCTCAAATTTTCCAAAATTTCCACATTTTAACCAAAATTCCCCGAATTTACCCTCAGGACTCAAATCCCCTCCCAGTTTGTCCCAGTTCCCACCTAGACCCCTCCCAGTATAAACCAGTATAAACCAGTACAAACCAGTACAAACCAGTATAAAAATCCCCTTTAAAGCCAATTTTTGCCCATTTTTGGCCACTTTCGACCCATTTAGAGCCCCAAAATCCCATAAAATCCCCTCCCAGTTTGTCCCAGTTTGTCCCAGTTCCCCCTCAGACCCCTCCCAGTATAAACCAGTACAAACCAGTATAAAACCAGTATCAAACCAGTACAAACCAGTACAAAGCAGTATAAAAATCACCGATTTTCCTTCATTTTCCCCATTTCTCACCCTTTTAGAGCCCCAAAATCCCCACAAATTCCCCCAAATCCCCTTCCACTTTATCCCAGTTTGTCCCAGTCCCCTCCCAGTATAAACCAGTACAAACCAGTACAAACCAGTACGAAACCAGTATAAACCAGTCACCAATTTTTCTCGATTTTTTCCCCATTTTGAGCTTTTTAATGCCCCAAAATCCCCTCAAAATCCCCCAAATCCCTTCCCAGTTTGTCCCAGTTCCCTCCCAGTCCCCTCCCAGTATAAACCAGTACAAACCAGTCTCACCCTGGGCTTTAATGGGGCCAGGAACGTCAGCGTGGCCAAGGCCCGAACCCTCACGGTGTCACCTCTGCACTCGTCCCCGGCCACCTGAGGGAGCAAATCTCACCTGAACATTCCCAAAATCCGGGAATTCCCAAAAAAAATTGGGAATTCAGAAAAAATTCCGGGAATTTCCCAAAAATTTGGGGAATTGGCCCAAAAATCCCCATTGACTTTAATGGGGTAGACCTGGTGTCCCTGAATTACCATTGACTTTAATGGGGGTAGACCTGGTGTCCCTGAATTACCATTGACTTTAATGGGGGTAGACCTGGTGTCCCTGAATTACCATTGACTTTAATGGGGGTAGACCTGGTGTCCCTGAATTACCATTGACTTTAATGGGGGTAGACCTGGTGTCCCTGAATTACCATTGACTTTAATGGGGGTAGACCTGGTGTCCCTGAATTACCATTGACTTTAATGGGGTAGACCTGGTGTCTGAAATTTCCCATTGACTTTAATGGGGTAGACCTGGTGTCCCAAATTCCCCATTGATTTTAATGGGATAGACTTGGTGTCCCTAAGTCTCCATGGCCTTTAACGGGGTAGACCTGATGTCTGAAATTCTCCATTGATTTTGAATAGGGTAGACCTGGTGTCCAAAACTCCCCATTGCCTTTAATGGGGGTAGACCTGGT
>NW_005055692.1:0-1608 GCF_000277835.1 Geospiza fortis
TGGGGATTTTCAGGAGGAATTGAGAGACAATTTGGGGATTTTAAGAAGAAACTTGGAGACTTTGGGAGGAATTTTGGGAGAAATTTGGAAGAAATTGGGGATTTTGGAGCGAATTGGAGGAGAATTTTGCGGGGATCTGGGAAGAAATTGGGGAATTTTGGGGAGGAATTTTGGGATTTTCATGAGGAGTTTAGGGAAACGTTGAGAATTTTAGGAAGAATTTTTGGCAGGAATTTGGGGGAATTTGGGAATTTCAGAAATTCATTGGGAATTTGGGGAGTTCTGGAAATTTTTTTAGGTTTCTGGAAGAATTCTGGTAAATCATTTCAGGAGGAATTTGGGGAGAATTCAGAAACTTGAGGAGGAATTCAGGGAATTTTTTGGAATTTTGGGAGGAGTTTTGGGAAGAATTTGAGGATTTGGGGAGGAATTTGGGGAAAACTTGGAAATTTGGGGGAATTTTAGGAGGAATTGGAGACATTGAGGAATTTTTGAAATATTTGGGGAAGAATTTTGGGAGGAGTTTTGTGCAAATTTTGGGAAGAAATTTGGAGATTTTGGGAAGAATCTGGGGATTTTTCAGGAGGAATTTTTGGAGGGATTTGGGGATTTTGGGAAGAATTCAAGCAATTTTTGGGAGGAGTTGGGGAAGAATTTGGGGATTTTTGGGAGAAACTTGAGAAGAAATTTGGCAATTTTGGGGAATTTTCAAAAGGAATTTTCAGGAGATATTTGGGAGCTTTGGGAAGAAATTTGGGGAATTTTTGGGAAGAAATTTGGAGATTTTCAGGAGGGATTTGGGGCAAATTTGAGGATTTGCGATGGAATTTGGGAGGAATTTGGGTATTTCGGGAAGAATTCCCGCATGGAAAGGGGAGGAATTTTGGGGAGAAATTTTGGGGAGAAATTTGGGCATTTTGGGGAGTTCTGGGAAGAAACTTGGGATTTTTCAGGAGGAACTGAGAGAAAATTTGGGGATTTGGGAAGAATTTTTGGAGGAATTTGGGGATTTCTGCCAAAATTTTGGGAAGGAACCTGCGGATTTGGGGAGGGATTTGGGAATTTTGGGAAAAAATTTGCAAAATATTGGGGAAAATTTGTGAATTTTGGGAAGAATTTTGGGATTTTAGGAAATATTTGGGGAGGAATTTGGGGAAATTTGGGAATTTTGGGGACTCACCTGGTGGACATTCCATTTTCTCTTCATTTTCCTGCTCTTCCTTGCCGGGATCCATCCTTGGGACATTCCCAGAAAATCCCAAGGATTTGGGGCTGGAAAAGAGGGAAAAAAATTCCATTAATTTCCAGAAATTTGGGATTTTTTAAATGAGGAAAAATCACATTAATTCACATAATTTTGGGGTTTTTTAATGGGGAAAAATCCCTTGGATTTTTCATAAATTTGGGGTTTTTTTTATGAAGAAAAATCTCATTAATTTCTATACATTTGGGGATTTTTTATCAGGAAAAAAATCTAAAAAAATTCCATAAATTTGGGGATTTTTTAAATGAGGAAAAAATCTAAAAAATTTCCAGAAATTTGGGTTTTTTTAATGAGGAAAAATCACATTAATTCACATAATTTTGGGGTTTTTTAATGGGGAAAAA
>NW_005055692.1:2641-4726 GCF_000277835.1 Geospiza fortis
GTGAGGAAAAAATCTAAAAAATTTCCAGAAATTTAGGGATTTCTAATGACGAAAAATCACATTAATTTTCATAATTTTGGTTTTTTTTAATGGGGAAAAATCCCTTGGATTTTCCATAAATTTGGGGATTTTTTAATGAGGAAAAAATCAAAAAAATTTTCCATAAATTTGGGGTTTTTTTAATGAGGAAAAATCACATTAATTTCTATAAATTTGGGATTTTGTAATGAGGAAAAAATTTCTTTGATTTTCTATAAATTTGGGAGTTTTTTGAGAGGAAAAATCTTATTAATTTCTATAAATTTGGGGATTTTTTATCAGGAAAAAAATCTAAAAATTTTCCATAAATTTGGGGATTTTTAATGACGAAAAATTCTTAAAAATTTCCAGAAATTTGGGTTTTTTAAATGAGGAAAAATCACATTAATTCACATAATTTTGGGGTTTTTTAATGGGGAAAATCCCTTTGATTTTTCATAAATTTGGGGGTTTTTTGTGAGGAAAAAATCTCATTAATTTCTATAAATTTGGGGATTTTTTATCAGGAAAAAATCTAAAAAAATTCCATAAATTTGGGGATTTTTTAATGAGGAAAAAATCTAAAATTTTTCCATAAATTTGGGGCTTTTTAATGAGGAAAAAATTTCTTTGATTTTCCATAATTTTGGGATTTTTTTGTGAGCAAAAATCTCATTAATTTCTATAAATTTGGGGATTTTTTATCAGGAAAAAAATCTAAAAAAATTCCATATATTTGGGGATTTTTTAATGAGGAAAAATCACATTAATTTTCATAAATTTGGGGAAATTTTATTATTAAAAATATCATCATTTTTTCCATAAATTTGGGATTTTTTTAATGAGGAAAACAGGGATGGAAAAGGGAAAAAATCCCATTAATTTCCATAAAACTGGAAATTTTTAATGAGGAAAAATCCCATTAATTTGCCATCAATTTGGGGATTTTTTAATGAGGAAAACGAGGATGGGAATGGAAAAAAATCCAATTAATTTTTGATATTTTAGAGAATTTTTTAATGAGGGAAATGGGGATGGGAATGGAAAAAAAATCCTATTTATTTTCAATATATTTGGGAATTTTTAATGAGGAAAAAATTCTCTTAATTTCCATAAATTTGGGACTTTTTAATGAGGAAAAATCTCATTAATTTTCCAGAAATTTGGGAATTTTTAAATGAGGAAAACGGGGATGGAAAAGGGAAAAAAATCCCATTAATTTCCATAAAATTGGAAATTTTTAATGAGGAAAAATCCAATTAATTTGCCATCAATTTGGGAATTTTCTAAAGGGGAAAATGGGAATAGGAATGGGGAAAAAATCCAATTTATTTTCAATATATTTGGGAATTTTTATGAGGAAAAGATTCCATTAATTTCCATAAGTTTGAAAATTTTTAATGAGGAATAAATCCCATTATTTTTCCATAAATTAGGGGATTTTTTTAATGAGGAAAACGAGGATGGGAATGGAAAAAACTCCAATTAATTTCCACTATTTTAGAGAACTTTTTATGAGGTAAAAACCCCATTAATGTCCATAAATTTGAAAATTTTTAATGAGGAAGAAATCCCATTAATTTCCATAAATTTAAGAATTTTTAATGAGGGAAAAATCCAATTAATTCCTAATAATTTGGGAATTTCAATGAGGTAAAAATCCCATCAATTTCCATGAATTTGGGAATTTGTTAATGAGGAAAACGGGGATGGAAAAGGGAAAAAAAATCCCATTAATGTCCATAAATTTGGGGATTTTTTATGAGGAAAAGGAGGATGGGAATGGAAAAAATCCGATTACTATTCAATATTTTAGGGAATTTTTTAATGAGCAGAATGGGAATTTATCGATTTTGAGGGGGGAAAATGGCGGGAAAGTGCCAGGGACGATCCCAAACTGAGGACAGGGACGATCCCAAGGAATGGAACCCGGACAACCCTCAAGGGTGCCAGGAATGACCCCAAGACTTCCAGCGAATCCCAGGAGAGGGACTTAGGGACGATCCTAAAGAATTATCCCAAAAAAATCCTAAAAAAATCCCCCAACCCCCCCCCGGGACCCCAAAT
>NW_005055692.1:4823-5039 GCF_000277835.1 Geospiza fortis
TCATCGTTCCGCCCTCAGACAGCACATCAAAATGGCGGCGCCCTGTCTGCTCCACTTCCCGCTTAATCCCGGCAGCCCGCGCGGTTCCGTACAGCAACATGGCGGCGGTGCTGGTGCAGTACGTGGTGCTCCGCGGGGATCTGGCGCGGCCTCCCCTCTCGTGGCCGCTCGGTGCCGTGGTGGCTCAGGGCTGGCACGCCGCGCTGGCCGCCCTTC
>NW_005055692.1:5119-7046 GCF_000277835.1 Geospiza fortis
GGCGCCGCGGGGCATGATGGGAGCTCCGCGCTGAGGGGAGAGCGGCCGCCATGTTGGGGGGGGCGGTGGTGGCGTGAGGGAAAATCAATTATTTTGGGGGGAAAATCGGGATTTTTGGGGAAAAATTGGGGTTTTTTGGGGGAAATTTGGGGTTTTTTGGGATGTTTGGGAGTTAAAAGAGGTGGGAATTGTCAGTTCGGGGGTGAAGAGGGGATTTTGGGGTCGCTGAGAGGAGGGGGAAGCCCGGGAGGGTCGGGCTGTGCTGGCGGCGGGAGGAGCTGGAATTCTCTGGGAAAATTTAATTGGATTTGGGGAATAATTCCCTCATTAAATTCTGAATAATTCTTCATGAAATTCGAAATCATTCCCTCATGGAATTCCGAATTATTTCCTCATGACATTCGGAATCATTTCCTCATGAAATTCGGAATATTTCCCTCATGAAATTCGGAACAATTTCCTCATTAAATTCGGACTATTTCCTCATGGAATTCGGAATAATTCCCTCATTAAATTCTGAATCATTCCCTCACTAAATTCGGAATTATTTCCTCATAGAATTCAGAATATTTCCGTCATAAAATTCAGGATAATTCTCCATGGAATTCGGAATAATTCCCTCACGGAATTCGGAATAATTCCTCATTAAATTCTGAGTAATCCCTCATGATATTCAGAATAATTCTCTCAAGAAATTTGGAATATTTCCTCACGGAATTCGGAATAATTCCCTCATGAAATTCGGAATAATTCCTCATTAAATTCTGAATAATCCCTCATGAAATCCAGAATAATTCTCTCAAGAAATTTGGAATATTTCCTCATGGAATTCTGAATAATTCTCTCAAGAAATTTGGAATATTTCCTCATGGAATTCGGAATAATTCCCATACGAAATTTGAAATATTTTCTCATTAAATTCGCAATTATTTCTTCATAGAATTCAGAATATTTCCTCATGGAATTCTGAATAATTTTCTCATGAAATTCGGAATAAATTCCTCTTGACATTCGGAATAATTCTTCCATGAAATTTGGAATAATTCCTCATTAAATTCGGAATAATTTCCTCACGGAATTCAGAATAATTCCTCATAAATTTCGGAATAATTCCCTCATGAAATTCTAAATATTTCCCTCGTGAAATTCGGAATATTTCCCTCATGGAATTCAGGATAATTCTTTCATGAAATTTGGAATATTTCCTCGTGGAATTCGGAAGAATTTCCTCATGAAATTCGGAATAATTGTCTCAAGAAATTTGGAATATTCCCTCATGGAATTCGGGATAATTTTTTCTTGAAATTTAAAATATTTCCTCATGGAGTTCAGAATAATTCCCTCATGAAATTTGGAATATTTCCTCATGGAATTCAGAATAATTCCTCATAAAATTCTGAATATTTCCTCATGAAATTCGGAATAATTCTCTCAAGAAATTTGGAATATTTCCTCATTACTTTCAGAATAATTTCTTAATGGAATTCGGAATAATTCCCTCACTAAATTCTGAATGTTTCCTCATTAAATTCTGAATAATTCCCTCACTAAATTCTGAATAATTTCCTCATGAAATTCGGAATAATTCCCTCACGGAATTCAGAATAATTCCTCATAAAATTCGGAATAATTCCCTCATGGAAATTCGGAATAATTCCTCATTAAATTCAGAATATTTCCTCATGGAATTCAGAATAATTATTAATGAAATTTGGAATATTTCCTCATGGAATTTGGAATAATTCCCTCCTGAAATTTGGAATAATTTCCTCATTAAATTCGGAATATTTCCCTCATTAAATTCAAAATATTTCCTCATGAAATTCTGAATAATTCCCTCATGGAATTCAGAATAATTTCCTCATTAAATTTTGAGTAATTCCCTCATGGAATTTGGAGTAATTCCTCATTAAATTTTGAATATTTC
>NW_005055693.1:0-422 GCF_000277835.1 Geospiza fortis
CGCCCCTCGTCCTCCATCGGCGCCCCCACGGCCACCTGGGCACAGCCGGCCCCGCCCACCTGCGCCAGGTGAGCCAGGCTGGCCCCGAAGCGCCCCAGGGGCTGCCCAGGTGAGCCCCGGAGGGACAGGGGACAGCGCAGGTGACGGCTCTGCGGGGACAGGTGAGGGATGGACAGGTGAGATATGGACAGGTGAGAGATGGACAGGTGAGATGGGACAGGTGAGACATGGACAGGTGAGACATGGACAGGTGAGATGGGACAGGTGAGACATGGACAGGTGAGATATGGACAGGTGAGATGGGACAGGTGAGACATGGACAGGTGAGACACGGACAGGTGAGACTGGTGAGATAGGACAGGTGGGACAGGTGAGATGGGTGGGACAGGTGAGGTGGGACAGGGGTGGGACAGGGCACACCG
>NW_005055693.1:1303-2724 GCF_000277835.1 Geospiza fortis
CAGACAGGTGGGACAGGTGGGACAGGTGGGACAGGTGAGACAGGTGAGATCCACCCCCAGGTGAGACCCTCAGGTGAGACCCCCCCCAAGGTGAGACAGGTGAGACCCCACCCAGGTCCTCCCTTACCTGTCCCAAGTGACCCCTCCAGGTGACCTCACCTGTCCCAGGTGTGACCCCCCCCAAGGTGTGATCCCCCCAGGTGTGACCCCCCCAGGTGTGTCCCACAGGTGACCTCACCTGTCCCAGGTGTGACCTTGCCCAGGTGTGTCCCACCCCTCACCTGTCCCAGGTGTGCCCTCACCTGTGTCCCGCTGGCCTCTGCCAGCACCTCCCAGGCGTTTCCTTTGCGCAGCAGCAGCACCTTGCCCAGGTGAGCCCACCTGGGCGCTCCCAGGGCCACGCCCCACGCGCTGCCCAGGCTCAGCGGCGCGGCCGCGTAACCTGCCCAGGTGAGCGCACGTCAGCAGGTGCGGGGCAATTTCTGGGGAATTTTTGGGGGAATTTTGGGGATTTTTGGGGGAATTTTCAGAGGTGAATTTTTGGGGAATTTTCAGGTGAATTTTTGGGGAATTTTTAGGTAAATTTTTGGGGAATTTTCAGGTAAATTTTTGGGGATTTTCAGGTAAATTTTGGGGATTTTCAGGTGAATTTTGGGGATTTTCAGGTGAATTTTTGGGAATTTTCAGGTGAATTTTTGGGGAATTTTCAGGTGAATTTTTGGGGAATTTTCAGGTAAATTTTAGGGAATTTTCAGGTAAATTTTTGGGTATTTTCAGGTGAAATTTTGGGGATTTTCAGGTGAATTTTTGGGAATTTTCAGGTAAATTTCGGGGAATTTTCAGGTGAATTTTTGGGGAATTTTTAGGTGAATTTTTGGGGAATTTTCAGGTGAATTTTTGGGGAATTTTTAGGTAAATTTTTGGGGAATTTTCAGGTAAATTTTTGGGGATTTTCAGGTAAATTTTGGGGAATTTCAGGTGAATTTTGGGGATTTCAGGTGAATTTTTGGGGAATTTTCAGGTAAATTTTTGGGGATTTTTGGGGATTTTTCAGGTAAATTTTTGAGGGATTTTCAGGTGAATTTTTTGGGGATTTTCAGGTGAATTTTTTGGGAATTTTCAGGTAGAATTGTTGAGAATTTTCAGATGAATTTTTGGGGAATTTTCAGGTGAATTATTGGGGATTTTCAGGTAAATTTTGTGGGATTTTCAGGTGAATTTTTGGGGAATTTTCAGGTGAATTTTTGGGGATTTTTGGGGATTTTCAGGTAAATTTTTGGGGATTTTCAGGTAAATTTTGGGGATTTTCAGGTGAATTTTGGGGATTTTCAGGTGAATTTTTGGGGATTTTTGGGGAATTTTTCAGGTAAATTTGGGGGATTTTCAGGTAAATTTTGGGGATTTTCAGGTGAATTTTGGGG
>NW_005055693.1:3577-3875 GCF_000277835.1 Geospiza fortis
GATGTGCCCAGGTGTGCCCAGGTGTATCCCAGGTGTGCCCAGGTGTGCCCAGATGTGCCCAGGTGTATCCCAGGTGTGTCCAGGTGTGCCCAGGCGTGCCCAGCTGCCCCCAGGTGTGCCCAGGTGTATCCCAGGTGTGCCCAGGTGTATCCCAGGTGTATCCCAGGTGTATCCCAGGGGTGCCCAGGTGTGCCCAGGTCTATCCCAGGTGTATCTCAGGTGCCCCCAGTGGTATCTCAGGTGTATCCCAGGTGTATCCCAGGTGTATCCCAGGTGTATCCCAGGTGTATCCCAGGTG
>NW_005055693.1:3898-4662 GCF_000277835.1 Geospiza fortis
TCCCGGGTGTATCCCAGGTGTGCCCAGGTGTGCCCAGGTGTGCCCAGGTGTGCCCAGGTACCCTCGATGGCGAAGATCTTCTCCTGCAGCTGGCTCTGGATCCCGGCCAGGGCCTGGAAGTTGTCGACGCGGAACAGGTGATCCTGGGCGGGGCTGGAGGCGATCTGCCGCAGCTCCAGGTACGCGTCGCGCTTCTGGAACGCGCTGCCCACCTGCATGGACAGGTGAGGGGGACACGGACAGGTGAGGGGTGAGATGGATGGATGGATGGACAGGTGGGATGGATGGATGGACAGGTGAGGTGGGCATGGATGGATGGACAGGTGGACATGGACAGGTGGGATGGACAGGTGGACATGGACAGGTGAGGTGGACAGGTGAGGTGGAACAGGTGGGATGGATGGACAGGTGAGGTGGACAGGTGGACATGGTGGACATGGATGGATGGATGGATGGGTGGACAGATGGACAGATGGACATGGATGGATTAACAGGTGGACAGATGGACATGGTGGACATGGACGGATGGATGCACAGGTGGACATGGATGGATTGACAGGTGGACATGGTGGACATGGTGGACATGGATGGGTGGACAGATGGACATGATGGACATGGTGGACATGGATGGATGGACATGGATGGATGGATGGATGGACAGATGGACATGGTGGACATGGACGGATGGATGCACAGGTGGACATGGATGGATTGACAGGTGGACATGGTGGACATGGTGGACATGGATGGGTGGACAGATGGAC
>NW_005055693.1:6251-7038 GCF_000277835.1 Geospiza fortis
TGGTCAGTGGTCAGTGGTCAGCGCAGCTGGATGTGGCAGGGGGAATGGTCAGCGGTCAGAGCAGCCGGAGGTCAATGGTCACTCACAGGACATGGCCAGGGGAGTGGTCAGTGGTCAGTGGTCAGTGCAGCGGGATGTGGCCAGGAGAATGGTCAGTGGTCAGTGGGGTCAGCAGTCAGTGGTCAGTGGTCAGTGGGGTCAGTGGTCAGTGAGGTCAGCAGTCATTGGTCAGCAGGGTCAGTGGTCAGTGGGGTCAGCGGTCATTGGTCATTGGTCAGCAGGGTCAGGGGTCAGCGGTCACTCACAGGACGTGGTGGATGCCCGTGGCCGTGAAGGTCAGCCCGGACAGCTGCCGGACGTTCTCGAGGAGCCGCCGGGGCTCCGGAACCTTCCGGAACTCGTTGAAGTCGAAGTGGTCGCGGATCTCGTGCGAGAACTGCGTGAGCGAGAACTGGACACACGGACGGCGAGTGACCACCCCAGCGGTCACTCCGGACGCGCCCCGCTGACCGACGGTCACCGCTCAATGAGCGGTTAAATGAGCGTGGACATGAGTGACCCCAGATGACCACTGGGTGGTCAGTGTCCGTGGAGATGAGTGACCCCAGATGACCACTGGGTGGTCAGTCGGCAGTGTCCGTGGAGATGAGTGACCCCAGATGACCACTGGGTGGGCAGTGGTCAGTGTCCGTGGAGATGAGTGACCCCAGATGACCACTGACCATTGGGTGGTCAAGGCCCAAGTTCAATGATGACCAATGGTGTGCGTTACCTGCCCAGGTGTGCC
>NW_005055694.1:0-1108 GCF_000277835.1 Geospiza fortis
AATATCCTGAAAACGTTCTCAAAACATCCTGAAAATATCCACCAAAAAACCCCCAAAATTCCCTGAATATATCCTCAAAAAATGACTGACAATATCCTGAATATAATCTCAAAAAATTCTGAAAAGATCCGCAAAAAAACCCTAAAAAATTACCTGAAAATATCCTCACAAAATAGTCCAGAATCGCCTCAAAATACAGCTGAAAATATCCTGAAAATGTCCTCAAAAAATTCTGAAAATATCAGCAAAAAAACCCTAAAAAATTACCTGGAAATAGCCCAAAATAGCCTCAAAAAATGACTGAAAATATCCTGAAGATGTTCTCAAAACATTACCTGAAAATATCCACCAAAAAACCCCCAAAATTCCCTAAATATATCCTCAAAAAATGACTGAAAATATCCTGAATATAATCTCAAAAATTTCTGAAAAGATCCGCAAAAAAACCCTAAAAAATTACCTGAAAATATCCTCACAAAATAGCCCAGAATCGCCTCAAAAAATAACTGAAATAATCCTGAAAATGTCCTCAAAAACACCCAAAAATAGCCTCAAAAATAACTCAAATTCTCCTCAAAATGCCCTGAAAAATACCCCAAAATCTCCTCAAAATCTCCACAAAAATACCTTCAAAAATACCCCAAAATAGTCTCAAAAATTAACTTAAATCCTCCTGAAAATATCCTAAGAAAAAGCCAAAAATATCCTTTAAAAATAAGTAAAAAATCTCCTGAAAACATCCTCAAAACATCCGCTAAAAACCTCGAAAAATAACCCAAAACCTCATCAAAAAACCCCCAAAATCCCCTCAAAAACCTCCTGAAAAACCTCCTCAATAAAACCCCAAACCCCTCGAAATCTCTCGAAAATCTCCTCAAAAAATCGCCGGGAAAATCAAAATTTCCTCGAAATCTTCACCAAAAAAAAAAAAAAACCCAAAACTTCAAAATTTCTTCAAAATCCTCACCAAAAAAAAACCCCTTAAAAACTCAAAACCCTCAAAAAAAACCCCAAAATTTTAAAATTCCCTCAACATTTTCTAAAAAAAACCCCAAAATCTCCTCACTCCCCCCACCCCCCCATTTCCGCTCTTTCCGCCCCTCCCCCG
>NW_005055694.1:3017-6591 GCF_000277835.1 Geospiza fortis
GTGGTGAGGAATGGTGGTGGTGGTGGCCGCCATGATGGTGATGAAGGCCACCAAGAGCGTTGGAAATGTCACCATGGCCACCTTGAGGATGATGATGGCCACCATGACCAAGACCAGGACCATGACCATGGCCATGGTCATCATGGTCGCCATGACCGCGTTGGAAATGTCACCATGGCCACCTTGAGGATGATGATGGCCACCATGACCAAGACCAGGACCATGACCATGGCCATGGTCATCATGGTCGCCATGACCACCATGGCCACCACGATCATCGTGGTGACGGCCACCATGGGAGGTGTCCACTGTGGCCAGCCTGACCACAACCATGACCACGGCCACCGTGGTCACCGCGGTCACCACGACCGTGACCATGAGCGGGACCACCACGGCCGCCTTCATGGCCACCAGTGGTGGTGGTCACCACGACAAGGAGCGTGGCCGTGACAATGGTCACCATGACAACCATCACAATGGCCAAACGGACCGTCGTGATGGTGGCCACCATGACCACCACAATGACCACCATGGCCCCATGGCCACAATGGTGATGGTCACCATGACTATGACAATGGCCACCAAGGCCATGACCGTGACCACCATGACCACTATGGTCACCACGATGATGGCCACCATGACAATGACCACCGTGGTCACTGTGGCCACCGTGAGCACCATGATGATGGCCATCATCACCACCATGGTGGCCACCGTGACCATGACCATGACCACCATTATCACCATGGTCACCATGACCACCACAATGATGGCCACCATGATGATGACCACCATGGTCACCATGGCCACCATGACCATGACCATAACCATCATCCCATCACGTCAATGACCACCATGGCCACCATGATGATGACCACCATGGTCACCATGGCCACCATGACCATGACCATAACCATCATCCCATCACGTCAATGACCACCATGGCCACCATGATGATGACCACCATGGTCACCATGGCCACCATGACCATGACCATAACCATCATCCCATCACGTCAATGACCACCATGGCCACCATGATGATGACCATCATGGTCACCATGGTCACCGTGATGATGACCGCCATGGTCACATGGTCACCACGATGGCGATGACCATGATGGCCACCATGAAGATGACCACCATGACCATGACCATGGCAATGGTCACCATGACCACCACGGCCAAAATGGCCACCATCACCACCATCATGGTGGCCACCATGACCATGACCATGACCACCATGGTCACCACGATGACGATGACCATGATGGCCACCATCACGATGACCACCATGAAGATGACCACCATGACCATGACCACGGCAATGGTCACCATGACCACCACGGCCAAAATGGCCACCATCACGATGACCACCATGAAGATGACCACCATGACCATGACCACGGCAATGGTCACCATGACCACCACGGCCAAAATGGCCACCATCACGATGACCACCATGAAGATGACCACCATGACCATGACCACGGCAATGGTCACCATGGCCCCTCCCCCCATTTTTGGTCTAAAAACGCCGATTTGGGGCCTTTTTGGTGCTGCCTGGCTGAGGTTTGGCTTCTTTTGGCCTTTTCCGCCTCTTTTGTGTCAGTTTTTGGCATTTTGGGGGCGTTTTCCGCCCTTTTTTGGCATTTTTGGCCTTTTTGGGGCATTTCCTGCCCCTTTTTGCCACTTTTTGGCATTTTCTGGCATTTTTTGTCCTTTTCTGGCCGTTCTTGACCAGGTTTCGTCCATTTTTTGTCCATTTTTCTCCTTTTCTGGCCATTTTTTGCCACTTTTGGTCTTTTCTGACCATTTCTGGCCAGATTTTTGTCCTTTTCTGACCACTTTTGACCAGTTTCATCCATTTTTGTCCTTTTCTGGCCACTTTTGACCATTTTTGTCCATTTTTTATCCACTTTGGCCGTTTTGGTCCATTCTTTCTCCATTTTTCTCATTTTTGCACCATTTCTGTCCATTTTTGTCCATTTTTCTCCTTTTCTGACCACTCTTGACGGGGTTTTATCCATTTTTGTCCTTTCCTGACAATTTTTGTCCATTTTTCTCCTTTTCTTGCCATTTTTATCCATTTTTGCCCATTCTTTGTCCATTTTTCTCCTTTTCTGACCATTTTTTATCAATTTTTCTCCTTTTTTGTCAGTTTTGGTGCATTTTTCTCCTTTTCTTGTCAATTTTTCTCCTTTTCTGACCATTTTAATCCATTTTTCTCCTTTTCTGATCATTCTTGACCAGTTTTTGTCCATTTTTCTCCTTTTTTGTCCATTTTTGTCCTCATTTTCCCCTTTCCATCTCCATTTTCCCATTTTTCACCATTTCCATTCTCTTTTCTCACTTTTTCCTCCTTTTCCCCCATTTTCCATCCGTTCCATTTCCATCTCCATTTTTGGCTTTATTTCACTTTTTTTTTTTGGCTTTTTTAACCTTTTTTGGCTCCTTTTTTTTTGGCTTTTTTCAGCTTTTTTAATCATTTTTTTGACATTTTCCTTCTTTTTCCCTTTTTTTGGCTTTTTCCTCCTCATTTTTTTTTTTTGCTTTTCTCCCATTTTTGCTCATTTTTCCCATTTTTCCTCTCCACCATCACCGGGGGTCTCCTCCAAACCCCTCCAATTCACGGAATTTCCCCATTTTTTCCCATTTTCCCTCCTTTCCTCCTCATTTCCACACTCAAAAATAAAAACCCCACCAAAAACCCCAAAACCCCCCAAAAATCGGGCTCTCCCCTCCCCCCTCCAACCCCAAAATTTCCATTTTTTCCCCCATTTTTTCTCCTTTTTTTTCCCATTTTTTTCCTCTCTCTCCGCCCCAAACCCCCCAAAAAACCCCAAAAATCCCCCGTGGGGGAGGGGCTACATTCCAGGCCCGGGAATTTCCCATTTTTTCACAGTTTTGGGGCAAATTCCGGGCATTTTGGGGCTCCTCCCGTGAGGTATCTGCGGCTGTGGGGGAGGGGCGGCTCAGGCACTGCGGGGGGAGGGGCCGGCGGCGCTTTTGGTCTTTTTTTCCCTTTTTTCTGCTTTTTTTTGGTTTTTTTCCTTTTTTTAATTTTTATTTTTCACTCGGGATTTTTTTCTGACGTTTTTTCCCCGATTTCTCCTTTTTTTTCTTCTTTTTTTGCCTTTTTTCCCCCCATTTTTCCTCATTTTTCTTCTTTTTCTCTCTCAAAATTCCACTTTTCTCTCTTTTTTCCTTTTTTCCTTTTTTTCCTCCTTTTTCTGTTTCTTCTTTCCCAATTTTCTTCCCTTTTTTTCCCGTAATTTTTCCTCCTTTTCTCCCCCAATTTTTCTTCTTTTTTTCCTTTTCTTCCTCCTTTTCTTCCTTTTTCCTTTTTTCCTTTTTTCCTCCTTTTTCTCTTTTTTCTTTCCCACTTTCTCTTCTTTTTTTTTCCTCTTTTTTCTCCTTTTTCCCCCTTTTAATTTTCTCTCCCAATTTTCTTCTTTTTTCCCCATTTTTCATTTTTTCCTCTTTTTCCCGACTTTCCTTTTCCACGTTTTCCCATTTTCCCTTTTTCTTCTTTTTTCTCCTCATTTTCTCCTTCCAGCTCCGTTTTTCTCCTT
>NW_005055694.1:6651-7035 GCF_000277835.1 Geospiza fortis
CATTCCGCTTTTCCTTTAATTTCATTTTTTTCCTTTTTTTCTTCCTCATTTTCTCTCTTCCCTTTTTCCCTTTTTCCCCAATTTTTTCCCCTTTTCTCCAACTTTTCCCCATTTCCTTTGGGTTTTTTTCCCATTTTCCCCCATTTTTCCATTTTCTTTAATTTTTCCCCATTTCCTTTCAATCTTTTTCCCATTTCCCTCCATTTTTCCCATTTTTCTCCATTTTTCCCATTTTCCCTCAATTTTTTCCTTCATTTTTTCCAATTTCCACCAAAATTCCCCCAATTTTTTCCCATTTTCCTCAATTCTCCCCCACTTTCCTCATTTTTTCCCATTATTTTCCCATTTCCATCAAGTTTTACCTCATTTTTTCCCGTTTTTCAT
>NW_005055695.1:0-2747 GCF_000277835.1 Geospiza fortis
AGCTGAGATCCTTCTGCAAGCTGTGGTAAGGACTTTAATACAAGAACCTGTTTCCCTGTAATTCATGAAGTGTGCAGGGGGATGCAGAATTAACCTGCAGCCCATGAGAAAAGGGCACTCATGCTGGAGCGTGTAGATACTGAAAAGCTGTGATCTGGTGAGAGGTTTGAACAGAGAGGGAGAGAACCCTTGCTTTCAGAAATAGAAGAAGACCCTTGCTTTTATACTAGAGCAGCTCATCCTTAAAAAACAAACCCCATAAACTAAATGGCCCACAAAAAACACAGTTGTGGGAAGACCGTTTTTGCCCATGGGAGGGACTTCACATTGCAGCAGGTTTCAGGCTGACCTGCTACTCAAAAAATTAGAACCGTGTTGGAAAAGTTCACAAAGAACCGTCTCCCATGGGAAGGACTCCATGGCATAGCAAAAGAGACTCCTCTCCCTAAGTGAACTGAAGAAAGATTTTAGAAGTGACAAACTGACTAAACCCCCATGTTTTTGTCTCCCTGTACTGTCGATGGGAAAGGAAAAAGAGCTGGGGGGGAGAAAAGGTGTTCCAAAGGTTTATTTCTGGTTTTCATTATATTCTTTTAATTCTGTTACTAATTTTTTCTTTATACCTTTTAAAGTTTTGAGCCTGTTTTGCCCTTAGAGTGTTTTCTCCTAATCTTTATGTCACCCTATGAGTTTTCTTTCTCCCTCCTCAACTACAGCAAAGGAGAATGAGTGAATGATTTTTTTCATGGGTGCACTGGCATTTGGCAAGCATCAAACCCACTACAACTGTGCTGGTCTCTTGGCACTTCTCTCTTGCAAGTAATGGGCTCACAAGCCGGTGGCAGGCAGATCTCCACAGCAGTGTTGAAAAAAATCACTGCACAGGAGAGGTCCAAGGCAAAAAAGCACCCACACGACTGTTTCTGCTTCCAACCAAAGACTGAACCACCCCCAGCCAAGAAAGTGCCAAAACTACCTTGTTTCCCCCCCCTCCCCCCTCCTCCAGAACAATTCCAACAGTATGCTGTAGCAGCGTGGGGGTTTAGATGGTGGCTGCTGCTTCCTATTTCCCAATAAGCATCTCCCGTGGAAAAGCTGCTTAGGTAAGCATTCAGGCAAGGCAGTCAAGTCCACACACACTCACCATGGCAAGCTCAGCGAAGAGAGGCAGAAGGGCCTTTCATATGGTCAGTTCCAGCAAAGTTTATCTGAGCACATCAAAAGAGAACCAGAGACAAAAGACATGCCTTGTGCTTTGCACAAGGTTTAAGTAGGGGAGGGTACAGGTGTGGTACCAAGGGGCAGGGCAAAGGGAATTGGCTTTAAGGGAAGAAGGGGCCAGCCAGCAGGGGTATCACAACTGACAAGGAAACAGGGAAAGGAGAAATCAGGGTGATACCTCGGGTTTTAGCTTTCTATTTTTTTTCTTTTTTCTTCTTTTTGATTTTGGGCTGCTTTGGTGTGTGGGTCTGCGTTTCATATAAAGGAATAGTAAGCTCTCTTCACAGTAGGTAGACACAACAATTCATTCTCTAGCCAGGGACCCAAGGACAGCCTGATCCAGATCTCAGGCCCAAGAGTATAAACAACATGGACTGAAGAGAGAAAAAATAAGAAGGATAGGACTTCATGGGCTGGGGCTGTAATTGGGCAATTAGCTCCAATATGCTAATGGACCAAAATTTATAAAAATGTGAGATCTTGTGATCAAGCCCTCTTTTTGCTTCCATCTTGGAGCCATCCGGGCAGAGCCAAAGCCGTGGCTCTGGTACTGCCAGGGTGTGGCCTTTGAAGGCCCTTCAATAAATATCCTTTTATTCCCCTTAACTCTATCTAGCCTCTGTTCTAGCTGTTTAAAGCATCAGTTTCTGGTGACTCTGGTGGGACAGTAAGGCATCTGGAAAACCCCTGGATCCAGCGTTTCGGGGGAGGCCCAGCTGAGGTCCAGAGGGATCAGAGCCAAGAACCCTTAGAACGGAGGCACATGAATGACCGAATAAAGGGATATTCTGTTTAGCATTTGGGTTAGGTGCTAAGAGATATTGGTAAATGGTAATTTTGTTCAGGGAACCCTAGTGTTCTGGGTGGAGCTGTTTTGCTCATTACCCTCAGGTAAGAAGGGATGTCCTCTTAAAAGTGAAGGTTTAAATTGTAGTAGAGTTGGTCTGAAACCAAAGGGTGGTGCAGCTGAGTAGCTTCTGCACTGTGGCTCTGAAGGTTTTGAGTTCTAATCCTGATTTGGATTTGTTTGTTTGTGCCTCTTTGCTTTTTATTTTTGGGCATCAGAATGGGTTGTGTATCCTCTTGTGAATATGATAACAGTACTATTCTAAGAGATACCCCTCTGGGGTTAATATTGAAGAACTGGGCAAATTTAACTGGAGAAGAGTCTATGCTTTTAAAATCTAAACTTATTAGACTCTCAGAGAAAATGTGGCCAATGTATGAACTAGATAATGGGGAAATATGGCCTAAATTCGGAAGTTTAGACCGAAAATTAATATCAAGCTTAATATCCTGCATATGCAGGGACAGATATTTTGAAGAGTTGCAGTATGCCTGGCTTTTTATGGTGGTAGAATGTGAGCAAAGCCTGGATGAGGAGAAAGAACATATATTGGTCTTAAAAGGTAAAAAGAAAGAGCTGACCTTCAGTAGAGAATATAAAAACTCAGAAGAGGCAGAGACAGACCTGACTGCACCAGCCATGAGGGCAGGGGGGGGATTCCCGGCTGTGGTTGCGGCGG
>NW_005055695.1:4497-7030 GCF_000277835.1 Geospiza fortis
TCCAATAGTGTGGGCCAGTGATATCCCAGGAAGATCCAAACGAGCAGAACCAGTGAGTATTACACTCAAACCAGGAGCCACAGCGCTAAGGCAAAAACAATACCCTTTGAAATTAGAGAGCCGTAAGGGATTAGTGTCTATAGTTGAAAAATTCCTACAACATGGTTTATTAGTGCATTGTGAATCTAAATTCAACACCCCCATTTTAGCTGTTAAAAAGCAGATGGCAAGAGTTATCGATTAGTACAGGATTTGAGAGCAATCAACAAAATTGCAGAGGATATACATCCAGTAGTAGCCAATCCCTGCACCCTTTTGACCACACTGACAGACAAATTAGGGTGGTTTACTGTTGTAGACCTGAAGGATGCCTTTTTCTACATTCATGTGCAGAAAACCAGTCAAGAGTTTTTTGCTTTTGAGTGGGAAAATCCTGAGACAGGAAGAAAGAGTAAACTTATATGAGCAGCTTTACCACAAGGGTTCAAAAACAGCCCTGCAATATTTGGGAACCAGCTAGCAAAGGAATTAGAGGATTGGAAAAGACAGGAGCCAGAAGGAGTTGTTCTTCAGTATGTGGATGACATCTTGATTGCAGCCAGAACCAGAGATGACTGTATACAACTCACCGTAAGTCTATTAAACTTTTTGGGACTGAGTGGGTAGAGTTTCCAGAGACAAAGCACAGATTGCTAAGGAAGCAGTAGTTTACTTGGGGCTTGAGATCTTCTGTGGACACCGACAGCTCAGTAAAGAATGGAAACAAGCCATCTGCCATCTTCCAGAACCCCACACCATGAGAGAGATGCAAGCTTTCCTGGGAATGGTAGGTTGGTGTAGTTTATGGATAGTGAATTATGGACTGCTGGCAAAACCTCTATATGGAGCATTAAAAGCAGCTGAAAAAGGAATTATTATATGGACTGAAAACACCAGAGCAGCTTTTAAACAGCTGAAACACTCTCTGATGTTAGCTCGAGCACTGGGACTGTCAGACTTAACTAAACCTTTTGAACTTTTCACACATGAGAGACTGAATGTGGCTTTGGGGGTGCTAGCACAGCACCTCGGGAACCAACAAAGGGCTGTGGCATATTTCTCTAAACAGCTAAACAATGTTGCCCAAGGCTGACCAGGGTGCCTTAAGGCTCTGGTGGCCACAGTCATCCTAATCCAAGAGGCCTGAAAACTTACCCTGGGGCAACACCATACAGTGTATGTACCCCATGCAGTGGCAACTGTACTCGAACAAAAGGGGGAACAATGGTTATCTGGTAATCGGATGCTTAAATACCAATCACTGTTATTAGAGCAAGATGATGTTACCTTGAAAACTACTTCTGTTGTTAACCCTGCCATGTTTTTGTCCTCCACCTTAATTGATGGTGAGCCTGAGCATGACTGTTTACAGACTATCAAAGAAGTCTATTCCAGCTGACCAGACCTGAAAGACGTGCCTCTGGAGAATCCAGATTGGGAAGTTTTTACAGATGGGAGCGGTTTCATGAAAAATGGCAAAAGGATGACAGACTATGCAGTGACTACACAGGACAAGATGATCAAGGCAAAGGCCTTGCCAGCAGATGTATCATGACAGAAAACTGAGCTGATTGTACTGACGAGAGCCCTAGACCTGAGTGAAGGGAAATGTATGGAATGACTCTAAGTAGGCATTTAGTGTTGTTCACGCCCATGAAGCCATCAGGGAGGAGAGAGGACTTCTGAACGCTCAAGGTAATCAATACAAACATGCTGAACGAATACTTGCCCTCTTAGTGAGCATTAAAAAAACCTGCAGAAGTAGCTATCATGCATTGTAGAGGTCACCAAAAAGGGAAAACCACTCCAGAATTGGGAAATCGCTTTGCTGATAAAGCAGCAAGAGGGATTGCAGAAAAAGAGATTCTCGCAGTAATTCCACAAAAAGAGGTTGACTTGTCAGAGTTCACTCCAAAATATGACCAAGCAGACTACAAACTAATTAAGTTTCTTAAGGCTGAGATCACAGAAAGTGGATGGGCTGTCACACCAGCAAATCAGGTTGTAGATTCACCACTGATCCTTTGGGAGCTAGCCCAGAGGGAACATGAAAATACATATTTTGGTGTAAAAAAATCTTCTAAAACACCTAAAAAAGGTAGTAATAGGAAAGGGAATGACTGTCATTGCACAATCAGTAGTGAGCAAATGTGAAATCTGTTGTAAGAACAACCCTGACACAAGGAAAAGAGTTGTGTTAGGAGTAACAAAAGTAGGAGATCTTCCTGGAGGTTACTGGCAGATTGATTTTGTGGAGTTACCATGCAAAGAGGGATACTGGTACATACTGGTATTAGTTGACACCTTCAGTGGATGGCCAGAAGCTTACCCCTGTCACACTAACACAGCCAAGGAAGTGGTGAGAGTTTTGCTCAATCATATAATCCCAAGGTTCAGGGTTCCTTTGGGGATATCATCAAATAGGGGACCACACTTTGTTAGAACAGTGGTTAAGGAAGTTAGCAGAATTTTGGGAATTTCTTGGGATCTGCAT
>NW_005055696.1:0-1466 GCF_000277835.1 Geospiza fortis
GATTTGAGGACATTTCCCTCAGTTTTGGGAGGTTTTCCCTTGAATTCGGTGGAGATTTCCCTCAGATTTCTGGCTATTTCCCTCAGTTTTGAGGATATTTCCCTCAGATTTGCAGATATTCCCCTCAGTTTTGTGGGAATTTCCCTCAGTTTTGGTGATATTTCCCTCAGATTTGGGCATATTTCCCTTAGTTATGAGGAAGTTTCCCTTGAATTGTGGAAATTTGCCTCAATTTTGGGCTGTTTCCCCTCAGATTTCGGGATATTTCCCTCAGTTTTGCGAGGTTTTTCCTCAGTTTTGTGGGAATTTCCCTCAGTTTTGGGGTGTTTCCCCTCAGTTTTGGGCTGTTTCACCTCCGTTTTCTGAGAATGTCCTTCAGTTTTGGGCTGTTTCCCCTCAGTTTTGTGAGAATTTCCCTCAGGTTTGCAGATATTCCCCTCAGTTTTGTGGGAATTTCCCTCAGTTTTGTGGGAATTTCCCTCAGATTTGCAGATATTTCCCTCAGTTTTGAGAGGTTTTCCCTTGCATTCTGTGGAGATTTCCCTCAGATTTGAGGATATTTCCCTCACATATGAGGATATTTCCCTCAGATTTGAGGGTATTTCCCTCAGTTTCGGGAGGTTTTGCATCAATTTTAGGGGGATTTCGTCAGTTGGCGGGGGGGCTCTCCATTGATTTTGAACATATTTTTTCAATTTTTGGGCCGTTTTACCTCTACATTTTTCAGTTTTAGGGCAAAATCCACGTCCCCCGTTGTGAGTTTCCTTCTCTTCCCCATGTGCATGAACTTGAGAGCGTCCTGTGGGGAAAATAAAGAGATTTTTTGGGAGAATTACGGGGAAAAAAGGGATTTGTGAGGGGATTTTGTGGGAAAAAGGGGGATTCAAGAAAGAATTGGGGTGGATTTGAGGAAAAAGCTTGGAAAAAAGGGCACAAAATAGAGTAAAAAGTGTTTTAAGTTAGGAAAATGAGAGGAAAGAGGGATGAAATATTGGTTTAGGTTGGAAAAATGGGGGAGAAGGGAATTTGAAGGGTTGGGGAGCAATTCGGAGGAAAAAAAAAAAGAGGTTTGGGATGGGAAAAGGGAGATTTTGGGAGGAATTAAGGCTGAAAAGGAGATTTTGGGGGGGGAAAGGGGGTCGAGAATGGGAAAATGAGGGGAAAATGAATTTAGGGGGGATTATGGGGTTCAGGAGAGGTTTTGGGGTGGCGTGGGTGAGGAAAAAGGGATTTTTGAGGAGAAATTTGAGCTCTGAGGGGGTCCCAACCCCCAAATTTTGGGGTCTCCCCCTGCCCACCCCCACCCCCCAAACCTGAGGGATCCAAGGATCTCCTGAACCTCCCCCAAAATTTGGGGGCGTCCCCCTCACCTGAGCCACCTCCTTGAGGCGGTAGCTCGCCTCCTCCGCCAGCAGCTGACACGTCTCCTCAGGGACCCCCGGCACCCCCATGGCCCCCGCCCTCAC
>NW_005055696.1:5779-7019 GCF_000277835.1 Geospiza fortis
AAGGATAAACTGTCCAATTAAGAAATGACACCTCAATTATTTTCACTTTTAACCCAATACCCAACCACCCGTGCCCGCAATGGGGACTTTTGTATCCAATGACACAAAACCACCCAAACCCATGGAGGAGAAGGTGAAGGAGGAGGAGGAGGAGGTGAAGAAGGAGGAGAAGAAGGGGAAGGAGGAGATGAAGGAGGAGGAGGAGGAGGAGGAGATGAAGGAGAAGAAGGAGGAGATGAAGAAGGAGGAGGAGGAGGAGGAGGAAGGCAGGTGGAGGTGTGGGGGGGGTGAGGAGGGGAAGAAGGAGGAGATGACGAAGAAGGAGAAGGAGGAGGAGGAGATGAAGAAGAAGGAGATGAAGAAGAAGGAGGAGATGAAGGACGAGGACGAGGAGGAGGAGATGAAGAAGGAGGAGGAGATGAAGAAGGAGGAGGAAGACGAGGAGAAGAAGGAGAAGGAGATGAAGAAGGAGGAGGAGGAAGAGGAAGAGATGGAAAAGAAAGAGAAGAAGGAGAAAAGTGTTGCCCGGAGATGTGGGGAGAATGAGGAGGAGGAGGAGGAGGAAGGCAGATGGAGATGTGGAGGTGGTGAGGAGGAGAAGGGGAAGAAGAAGAAGAAGGAGAAAAGTGGTCCCTGGAGATGTGGGGACAATGAGGAGGAGGAGGAGGAGATGAGGAAGAAGGAGAAGGAAGAGGAGGAGGAGGAAGGCAGATGGAGATGTGGGGACAATGAGGAAGAGGAGGAGGAAGGTGTCACCTCTGGACACAGCGACAGTGGCCAGGACAAGCAGAAGAAGGACAAGGAGGAGGAGGAAGATGAAGGTGCCAACTGCTGTAAAGCACGACTGTCGTAAAACTTTTTAATGTGGGGTGCTTTGTTTTTGGGGAAAAATACCGAGTTTTAGGAAAAAACCCCGAATTTTGGGTGAAAAATGCCAGATTCTAGGGGTTTATTTGGTTAAAGTAAACGGGAGGTCATGGGTTCGAATCCCGCCAGTGCCTTTTACCGAGGCACCCCCTTTTTGGGGGGACACCCGAATTTTTGGGGGTTCATCACATTTTTTGGGGTGTAGAGAACACACAAACACAATTTAGATAAGTACAAACCCTTTTTTTTTTTGTGGAGAAAGCTCCAATTTTTGAGCAAAAATCCCAAATTTCGTGAGGCAGTTCCGGAGCTTTGGGAGGGGCGGGGAGCGCGGGGATTTCGGGGATTTTTTGGGGAGGTTTTGAGGGATTTT
>NW_005055697.1:0-1733 GCF_000277835.1 Geospiza fortis
TAGTAATGAGTGGACTAAAAGTTAAATTAATACAGCATTACTCAGTTCAAAGATATCTTGTGTCCCAATATTCTCACAGAAGACTGTAAAAAACTCTATTTTTGTGGGTTTGTTTTATCCATTTAGATGTGCCTTTTACTTCTTTCCACTGTATGAGAATGTTTATGACAAGGTTGGAGGCCCTCATGTAACCTTCTATAAGAAAAGAAAGAAAAGCCAGTAAAGAAAGGCACAATTGTTAATTGCAGGTGGAAAGAGGGTGGCCAACAAAAGAAAACAAAAGAACAATAATAATTAAATGCCCACCTGTCTTCTGTGAAAAGTAAAGGCACAGACAAGAAAGAACAACTGCAAAATTCTCACTAGAAAAATGCACTTTATCTGGCTCAAGTATTTTGTGGTACATTTCTTGCTGTTTTCTCATGCCAAACATCGTAACCATTGAAGGTGTCCCGTTTCTCTTTCTGGAATACAGCTAGGAAGATGGCTGTGTCATTGCTGACAAACTGCTATTCTCAGAGGTGTCCAGCTGAAAGTACTAGATCAACTGATTTGCTCTGTCCCTTTAATATGGCATGACTTAACCACTTACAGTTTCAGCACCTGAACTTGCCCAGCCCTACAATTCTTTGCCCCTTGAATGGTTATATAAGCTACTTGGCAAGCGGCATTTGTAAGTACATGAAACTATGCAGAATTTGCACTATGAGATGATGCCAAATGAGTCACACCGGTAGATTAGCTAGGGTGTGCAAAGCAGAGAGGAGGGGAATGAGAGCGCAAGAAGAGAGTACACAAGAAGAGAGTACAATCTCCTTTTTTTCTGCAACAGAACTAACGCCATAAAAATCTAAATGAACACAAATCCTGCTAGGGGTAGTTCTTGCAAGAGACAAAGACTTCTTTTTGTGTTCACAGGCCTGGAATACTTAGCTTTGGATCACAGCAAAATGCAGATGACAAAACGAGGTCATTAAGTCACATACGGTATGAAGCAGTATGAAATAGGAAAGCAGGTGAGAGCGTCAACCCTGCTAAGTAGTCTCAGTATTCTTCTTGACATTAGCAGAAATTTGAAATGAGTCTCTGAAAATTACAAAGGAGGCAGAAGAAAAGGGAGCAATGACTCCTCTGGCATAGTGTTTCCTAACAGGGATCTTCAAAATGTAAAGATTGTATCATCCTTTCAACTGAAGGAAGGTATTAAAACAGCAGGAAGGAAATGGCATCAAATGTTAGAAAGACTCTGGGCAGTGTACTTCTAGACAGAAAGGCCACTGATGGAAAACCAACTAAACTGGCACCAGTGCAGCAGCATTGTATTAAAGCCCAGAAATGTCCACCGCTTCACTCTCTGCCATTCCGTTCATATGCACACAGCAGCTCTGCAACATTCCTACTAATCATCTCCTTGGCAAACTGGGAGTGAGGGTCCGTAGTGATGCAGAGTCCCCAGGCAAAGGAGAGCTGCTTTATTGCAAAAACCCGGCTGTTGAAGCACTCAGGCCTTTATCAGTTACATAGCTTTAAGCCATAACAAACATCATTCAACCAACTGCCATACACTACGCTGTGAACATGCGACGGTTCTACAACTTGTTGATCTACCTCTAATTCAGCAGCCTTACCTTCCCATAGTCCTTTTCTGCTTAGCCAAAGTAACGGGCCTCAGCCCAAGGCCTTCCTTTTGTAAGCTTCTACCTATATGCAGCAGCAAACCACTAGTTTCTTCC
>NW_005055697.1:2644-7015 GCF_000277835.1 Geospiza fortis
TGTAACAAACTCCAGTAATACAAAATCCAGTCATACCAAAGAGTCACAAAGAAGCAGGAAGAATTATTGGACCATTTAGGGAAGCAACCTTCTCACCTTCTTTTGGAGTGAGCATAATCTGCTAGCTGAAGTAACAAACTTGAGGACAGAAATCTCTCTACTACTGAGAAGTTGCTGACAAGGGAACCACCTAAGCTCTGTGACTTTCCCCTTTCTATTCATTGGTCAAGCCTAGTAGCCTAAAATTTACGGGGTCAATCAAAGACAAATGCTAATCTAATCAGAGGTCTATGAAAAGTCCAGAACTAATCGGAGTTCTTCTTAGACAATGGAAATGGAAGCATGACGCCGGCAGTTTATTTACAGACACGAACAGGACGGGGCTGCTGGGAAAGTGTATTGAGCTATTTATTTTTCAGCATCAGTCTCATTACATGATTATGATAACGGAGCGATGCAAACAGCTCGCTGTCCAGGCAGTAGGTCAGAAAACTTAATGTTACAGTGTGGTGGTGCGTGTGCTGTTTGGTCGAGGGTTCACGGGTTTCATTAGTTCAATGTTAAATGTTAAATGTTTTATATGTTTTTAGCCTATTTTATATTAAGTTCTATATACCCAAGATAGCACCTGTCCCGGGCCCCCCTCCCCCATTTTTCCCCAGCCACCCCTGTCAGCCTTTTAGTTGCTTAGTTACTCCCGCCTTTTTGCTACAATTTTTATATCAATCTTTTAACCCCTCCTATGTTGCTATGCCAACCCCCCTGTCCGTCACCCTCTGCCTACTCCCCTAGCCCCAGAATCTTCCTTTTGGGGCTGAGGGTGATTGGGCAAACCCCGAATTCCCCACCCATGCTCTGCCGGAATTTGTTATTATATTTTGTCTATTATATTATAATGTTCTGTTATTGGTCTGGGAGCGGGTTTATTCCTCCCCCTGGCCACCCTTTATAAGTTACTTCAGTCCCCGCCCTTTTGGGCAGATCCCTGCAGCTTTCCTACTTTTCTGTACCACTCACCTCCCCCTTTAATAAACCCCCCTGCTGCTGAGACCTGCCTGCCTCCTCTTCATCATTCCGCGACTCTCGTCAGCTGGTGCCAGAGAGCTTCACTTCAGCCGGACCGAGGCAGCTTACCCCCATGCACCAGGGAAGGCTCGGTCTGCATCTGACTGCTGCTGGTGTGCACGTGGCGCTAGCTGGGCTTTCTCTAAGCGCAGATGCATTACAGCATACCATATAGATTTCTTAGCCAATTACACAAAGCAAAAGCATATTGACAGTAATTCTATCTAATCACCATAAGCACACGTAGCTTTGGTTAAAACAATACTTGCTTATTTTCGAATACAATACTCGTTTATAAGAGACAATGCACAGAGCACTATTCATAAGGTTAACTTTTTAAATATCTGCTAGATAAACTTTTTGCAACTTAGAAAGCCAAACAAATACTAATACACAGCTTCATTGTTCTTATTTCCCTGTCTTTTCTACAGTTTAAATAATTTTTTCTGCTGCATTAGCACTATTCACAATTCCGCTGTATCTGAGGCCTGTCTTTTACAACCTTCTTAAAACCCTCTGATTTTATGGATTCCTACAATTCCCGCTCTCTGTTCACTAAAAAAGAAACTTTCATAACTGTGTCGTTTATTACGAGCGTTTCATAGCTTTACTATAATATTCTTGTTTACCGTCTGCTTAAGGCTTGTTCTTGCTGACACTAAGCATTACTATATTACAACACAGCAACTTAATGCTGTGAAGGCTTAGTCAGTGGAAAGGGTATAAATCATGTTTGACAATAGTTACAAATCGTTGTTCAAAAAACTCTTGTTGATTCTAGGGTCTTAATTCAAAACTCTTTTCCATTTCTATACTTTCATCTACTATCTCCGTGAGATTTTGAACACTTTCTGTGATTCTACTTCTTACTTATCTCTCTTGTATGACAAAAATTTTGATTGTTTTGTTCATCATTTTTTGCACACACTGAAGTATGCAGGGTATTAATATCACTACTAAAACACTTAATACATAGAGACTTATCTCACAAAGTTCCTTTAGCTAAGGTGCAAAGCTCTATTCTTGGAACAAATCATCTAACTAGGACTCACAATCTTCTTTAATTTGGGCTGTCAAATCTTTCAGTTTTTGTATGCTTTTGTCGATAGATTCAGAATGATCTGACAGGTTCGTACAACACCATTTTTCAAATTCTTCACAATCATGTCTTTGTGCTAGTAAAAGAAAATCAGTTGCTGCTCTATTTTGAAGGGTAGCATGTCTGACACTATCAACATTGGTCAAGATATCACTAATTGCAGAGGATGTGGCATTCGTTTGTTTACTCAGCTAACATCTAACTTGATCTAATTGTTTCAATGCTATTGCTGAAGCTAGTTGGGGTAAAAACAAACTTGCTGAAACTTTTCTTGCATCTTTCTAAGGCATGAAATTGCTCTTACAGTTCTCATTATAATGAAGAGTAGATCTTGTTCTCTTTTGTTTCTTTTTCATGACTGCTTTAGCTGTGGGCACAATTACAGTGAGCATCTCAATGCTAGATGGGCCACTGTCTTTTACAACCTTCTTAAAACCCTCTGATTTTATAGATTCCTACAGAAGCAGAGCTACCAATCTATTTCCTTGCAACATATCCCGCAAACTCATTCCCTTCTATTCATAACTAACATATAGCCACCAGTACAATCAGGAAAAGATGAAACTTACTCATGTCAGCAAGGGAAGGATTTGAAAGAACTATTCCCATTAATCATTGTCTAGACAGTAACTCTATCATTAAAATCTGAGACCTTTCCCCATACTTGTGGGAAATTCAGGACTCCTGGACAGCTGACCAAGAGGATTAAGCAGAAGCCGTTGATTGTTGACATGATGCACTTACACATTCTAACTCTCTGCACTTGCTAGTCCTGCATTTCTTATTGGTGCCTTTGTCTTGTCCACGCATTCTGTGTGCACCTCTCAGAAGATGTTTGATTACAGTCCAGGTGCTTTGCTGCCTCCCGTTATTGAGTTCTTGTGGTCTTAGAATTAGGTTTCTCACCTTCTCTTTCGTATTTTAGCACGGCTTATGTCTTAGTAACCTTGATGAATTCCAGAGGGCCCTGAGAAAATTCTGATAAGAGCAGTTCCAAGCTGGATGGCTGGTGCACCCTGTAGTCTAAGTGGTTCAGATACATCGCTACAATTGCCCCTTCTTTTTGCACCAGCCAGACCCTTTCACCCATATTTTCTTCCAAGAGGCTCACCAGTTTCGTGATGCATGGAATAACAAAATGCGGTATAATAATGACTACTAGTAATAAGAAAATTCCCTTTACGAGATCTTTCAACCATCCAGTTCTTTCCCATCTCTCAAACCATTCATGCACACCCCACGCATTCTCAATCAATTTCCTCATGTTATCTTGTCGCTGTTTGAGTTTCCTGTGAATGACTGCAGAATGGTCAGAGAGGTTCATACAATACATTCCTTCAAAATCCTTACACTCATGCCCATGTGCTAACAACAATAAATCGATAGCAGTGTTATTTTGCAGTGTGCCATGTCTAATGGTATCTACATCAGTGAGCAACTGATTTAAAAGAGCTGACCTTACCTTTAGATGTTTGACCATCCAGCATCCCACTTATGACCATCCAACTTATTAGGCACAGTCAAAGCTTGACCAGCAGTGACACCAGCCCACCTGCCATAAAGAATGGTGCTATTAAACCGGCTGGAGCACCCAAACCACTACAAAATTGTGGCAATCAGGTCTTTAGCTTGTCCTTCTTTTTTAAGTTCCCCGGAGGTGAAGAAGGGACTTATTCATGCACAAGCAGTGTGCAGGTTGCAGTGCGCTCCGGGGTGCAGCTTGTGCCGAAAGACGCCCAAGAGGGGCCCTTAGCTTTGGAGAGCTCTGTATCTCCGCCTTCTGCATCTCTTGCCGCCTACATCTTTGCAAAAAGCTTTCCCACTATGTCTCACAAGGAGAAACTGTGCCAGGACAGAAAACATCACTGATCATGCGCTAGAAGTTGCATGGAGGTCTGCAGAATGCTTAGCAAGAAGCAAAAGAAAGTTGTCCAAAACCCCTTCTATTGCAACTTTAATGTGAATGGAAAAAGCAGGAGAGTGGTAAGATACTGTTTGCTATAAGTTTGAAAGCTGCGCACACAATGCTGGTGTTGTGCAGTTTCGTTCTTCGCCTTTTGGAAGCTGCCTCTCTCTCCGTCTCGCGGAGGCAAAAAGCGGCTTCTTCGCACAGAGAGCATTGTGCCGGTGGTGGTGCGCTCCGGAGCGCAGTTTCTGCCGAAAGACACCTGGAACCGGTGCACACAATCCCAGTGTTGTGTGGCTTC
>NW_005055698.1:0-1555 GCF_000277835.1 Geospiza fortis
TGCCCCAATTTTTGCAGATTTTGGGGTCTCAGGCTCCATTTTCACCCAAAAAAATGAAAATTTTGGGCTTTTTCGAGTCCATTTCTGCAGATTTTGGGTTTTTTTTGAGTCCATTTTTGCCGATTTTGGGGTCTGAAGTTCCTTTTCTGCCCAAAAAATGAAATTTTGGGGCTTTTTCGAGTCCATTTTTCTCCCCATTTTTTGCAGATTTTCGGGTTTTTTTGAATCCATTTCCCCCCTTTTTGCAGATTCTGGGGTTTTTTGCCCCAATTTTCGCAGATTTTGGGGTCTCAGGCTCCTTTTCTGCTCAAAAAATGAAATTTTGGGGCTTTCCAGTCCATTTTTTGCCCAATTTTTGCAGATTTTGGGGCATTTCGAGTCCATTTTTTTGCAGATTTTGGGGGTTTTCTTGAATCCATTTTTTGCCCCGTTTTTTGCAGATTTTGGGTTTTTTTGCCCCAATTTTCTGA
The DNA here is from genome assembly GCF_000277835.1 of Geospiza fortis. NCBI lineage: Eukaryota > Metazoa > Chordata > Aves > Passeriformes > Thraupidae > Geospiza > Geospiza fortis. Next base: position 471 of record NW_005055698.1, read on the forward strand.
GCCCATTTTTACCAATTTTCCCAATTTCGGGGTTTTTCGAGTCCATCTTTGCAGATTTTGGGGTCTCAGGCTCCTTTTCTGCCCAAAAATTGAATTTTTGGGGCTTTTTCGAGTCCATTTTTCCCCCCAATTTTTGCCGATTTTGGGGTTTTTTTGAGTCCATTTTTCGGGGGGTTTTGCCCCAATTTTCGCCGATTTTGGGGTCTCAGGCTCCACTTTCTGCCCAAAAAATGAAAATTTTGGGCTTCTTTGAGTCCATTTTTGCAGATTTTGGGGCATTTGAGTCCATTTTTCCCAACTTTGGGTTTTTAGAGTCCAGTTTTTGCAGATTTTGGGGTTTTTGGCCCCAACTTTTGCAGATTTTGGGGTCTCAGGTTCCATTTTCACGCAAAAAATGAAAATTTTGGGCTTTCTCGAGTCCATTTTTTGCCCCAATTTTTGCAGATTCTGGGGTTTTTCTGAGTCCATTTTTTGCAGATTTTGGGGCTTTCTCTGATTCTATTTTTTCCCCATTTTTTGGGGTTTTCTTGCCCCAACTTTTGCAGATTTGGGGCTTTTTTTGAGTCCATTTTTCTCCATTTTTTAGGGTTTTCTTGCCCTAATTTTTGCCGATTTCAGGTTTTCTCTGAGTCCATTTTTGCCCCATTTTTCGCAGATTTTGCGGCATTTTTGAGTGCATTTTTCTCCATTTTTTGGGGTTTCTTTGAATCCATTTTTGCCCCCAATTTTGCAGATTTTGGGGTTTTTTCCAAGTCCGTTTTTTCCCCCATTTTTTGGGGCTTTTCTGAGTCCATCTTTGCAGATTTTGGGGTCTCAGGCTCCTTTTCTGCCCAAAAAATGAAAATTTTGGGCTTTTTCAAGTCCATTTTTCCTCCAATTTTTGGGGTTTCTCTCAGTCCATTTTTTCCCCAATTTTTGCAGATTTTGGGGTTTTTTTGAGTCCATTTTTCTCCATTTTCTGGAGTTTTTTTTGCCCCAAGTTTTGCAGATTTTGGGGTTTTTTCAAGTCCATTTTCCCCCATTTTCTGGGGTTTTTTTGAGTCCATTTTCCACCAATTTTTGGGGTTTTTCCGAGTCCATTTCTC
>NW_005055698.1:2635-6409 GCF_000277835.1 Geospiza fortis
AAAAAAAACCCCCAATTTTGGGGGAAAAAAAAAAACAAATTTTGGGGGGAAAAATCCCAAATTTTGGGGGAAAATTCTGGTTTTTTGGGGGAAAAAAATGATTTTTTGGGAGGGGGGAAAAAATCAAAATTTTGGGGGAAAATATTTTAATTTTGGGGGAAAATCCCAAATTTGGGGGAAGAATTCATTTAGAGAGAGAAAATTCAAATTTTGCGGGAAAAAATTTAATTTTTGGGGAAAATAAATTAATTTCGGGTGGGAAAATTGGAATCTTGGGGGAGAAAAATTTCATTTTTTGCAGGGAAATCCCAATTTTGGGGGAAAAAACCAAATTTTGGGGGGGCCTAGGAATGCAAATTTGGGGAAGAAAATCCCAATTTTAGGGGAAAAAAAATCCCAATTTTGGGCTAAAAATCCCAATTTTGGGCTGTGTTATTGAATTTTTGTTAAAAATCACAATTTTGACTGATAAACCCCCAAGTTTGGGGTTAAACCCCCCAATTTCTGGGTTAAAACTTCCAAATTTGGGTTAAAAATCCCAATTTTTGGGTCAAACTCTCAGTTTTGGGTTAAAACCGCCAATATTAGTTAAAAAAAATCCAATTTGGGGTTAAAAATCGGAATTTTAGGTTAAAAAAAATCCCAATTTCGGGTGAGAAACCCCCCAATTTTGGGTAATAAAAAATCCCAATTTTGGGTTAAAAAACTGGAGTTTTGGGTAAAAAAACCCTCAATTTCGGGTGAAAAACCCCCAGTTTTGGGTTAAAAATCAGAATTTTTAAATTAAAAAAATCCCCATTTTAGATTTTGAAAAACCCCCCAATTCTGGGTAAAAAAACTCCAATTTTGGGTAAAAAAAATCCCAATTTTGGGGTAAAAATCTGATTTTTTAGGTAAAAAAGCGCCCAATTTTGCATTAAAAAAATCCCAATATTTGGGAAAAAAAATCCCCAATTCTGGGTAAAAAAACCCCAATATTTCGGGTGAAAAACCCCCAGTTTTGGGTTAAAAATCAGAATTTTTAAATTAAAAAAATCCCCATTTTAGATTTTGAAAAACCCCCCAATTCTGGGTAAAAAAACTCCAATTTTGGGTAAAAAAAATCCCAATTTTGGGGTAAAAATCTGATTTTTTAGGTAAAAAAGCGCCCAATTTTGCATTAAAAAAATCCCAATATTGGGTAAAAAAAATCCCCAATTCTGGGTAAAAAAACCCCAATTTTGGGTAAAAAACCCCCCCAAATCCTGGGTTAGAAATCTGAATTTTTAGGTACAAAAATTTCCCAATTCTGGGTAAAAAACCCCCAATTTTGGGTAAAAAAAATTCCCAATTTTGGGTAAAAAATCGGAATTTCTAGGTAAAAAAACCCCCAATTTTGCATTTAAAAAAATCCCCAATTTTGGGTAAAATACCCCGAATTTGGGTTAAAAAAATCCCAATTTTGGGTGTAAAACCCCCAATGTTGGGCTAAAAAAAATCCCAATTTTGGGTTAAAAATCGGAATTTTTAGGTAAAAAAAATATCCCAATTTTGGGTAAAAAAATCCCAATTTCGGGTGTAAAACCCCCAATTCTGGGAAAAAAAAAAATCCCAATTTTGGGTAAAAAAAAATCCCAATTTCGGGTTAAAAAACCCCCCAATTTTGCAATTTAAAAAATCCCAATTTTGGGTAGAAAAAAATCCCAATTTTGGGTTAAAAGTCTGAATTTTTTGCGTTAAAAACATCCCAATTTTGGGTAAAAAAACCCCAATTTTGGGTAAAAAAACCCCAATTTTGGGTAACCCCCCCATTTCTTGCCCCACCCCCCCAATTTGGGGCCAAACCTGGGGATTTTGGGTTCCCCCCCCCCATTGGGACAAAAATCCCCATTTTCCCCTCAAAAATCCCCAAGTTCCCCCAAAAATCCCCATTTTTCCCCTGAACAAAAATCCCCATTTTTCTCTTCAACAAAATCCCCGTTGTTCCCTCAAAAAAACCCAATGTGCCCACAAAAATCTCATTTTCCCCTTAAAAATCCCCAACTTCCCCACAAAAATTCTCCAATTTCCTCCTTTTCCCTCAAGAATCCCCATTTTCCCCTCAAAAATCCCCGTTTTTCCCTCAAAAATCCCCGTTTTCCCCTTAAAAACCCCAAAGTTCCCTTAAAAATTCCCAATTTCCCTTAAAATCCCCAAGTTCCCTTAAAAATCCCCAATTTCCCCACAAAAATCCCCAATTTCCCCTCATGAATCCCCATTTTTCCCTCCCCCAAAAATCCCCGTTTTTCCCTCAAAAATGTTTTTCCCACACAAAAATCCCTTTTTTCCCGTAAAATCATAATTTTCCCTCAACAAAATCCCTGTTTTCCCCTCACAAAACCCACATTTTACCACAAAAACCCCCAAATTTCCCCCAAGAATCCTCTTAAAATTCCCCAATTTCCCACTTTCCCCTTAAAAAACTCCCAATTTCCCCCAAAAATTCCCATTTTCCCCTCAAAAATCCCTTTCCTGCCATAAAATTCCCCAATTTCCCCCTTTTCCCTCAAAAATCCCAATTTGCCCACAAAAACCTCAATTTCCCCTTAAAAAACTCCCAATTTCCCCCAAAAATTCCCATTTTCCCCTCAAAAATCCCTTTCCTGCCATAAAAAAACCCAAATTCCCCTCTGAAAAAAAACCATTTTCCCTCACAAAATTTCTTTTTTCCCCTCAAAAATCCCCATTTATCCCACCAAAAAAATATTCTCTACTAAAATCCCAATTTTTCCCTCAAAAAATTAATTTTTTCCCAACTAAAATCGCTAAATTTCCCTCAAAAATCCCCATTTTCACCTCACAAAACTCCCAATTTTCCCCCAAATCCCCTTCCCCCTCATGTTTTTTCCCATTTTTCCCCCAAAAATCTCAACATTTCCCTCATAAATCCCTTTTAAAAGTCACCAATTTCCCCTTTTTTCCTCAAAAATCTCAACATTTCCCTCACAAAATTCCTTTTTCCCCACAAAAATCTGCTGTTTCCCTAAAAAACCCCACATTTCACCACAAAAATCCAATTTTTCCCACAAAAATCCCCATTTTTCCTCAAAAAATTCCCTTAACATTCCCAAATTATCCAATTTTCCCACAAAAATCCCCAAAAATTCCCATTTATCCCACAAAAACCCCCAATTTATCCACATAAACCCCCAATTTCCCTCAAAACCCCCTATTTTCTAACAAAAAACCCTATTTTGCCACAAAAATCACTTTTTTCCCCCAAAAAATCCCCAAATTTCCCTCAAAAATCCCCGTTTTCCCCCAAAAAATCCCTTATTTCCCTCAAAAATCCCGTTAAAATTCCCCAAATTCCCCTTTTTCCATCATAAAAACCCCAATTTCCAAAAAAATCCTATTTTTCCCCCAAAAATCCTCATTTTCTCCTCAAAAATTCCCTTTTCCTTCACAAAAATCTCATTTTTCCCTCACAAAAATAACCAGTTTTCCCCTTAAAAATCCCCATTTTTCCCTCACATAAATATTTCCCGCCTTTTTTTCTCCATTTTTCCCTCAAAAATCTCCAAATTCCCCACAAAATCTCTCAAATTCTCCTCAAAACCCCTTTTTATCCCAAAAATTCCCTTATTTTCCTTCAAAAATCTCCTTTTCCCCCCACAAAAATCTCAATTTCCCATTTTTCCCAAAAAAACCCAATTTCCCCAGGAGAAAACCCCAATTTTCCCTCAAAAATCCCAATTTCCCCCCAAAATCTCCATTTTCCCCTACAAAAATCCCTTTTCTCCTTCAACCCCCCCC
>NW_005055698.1:6609-6997 GCF_000277835.1 Geospiza fortis
CCTCACAAAAATCCCTTTTCTCCTTCAAACCCCCCCATTTTTCCCCTCACAAAATTCAATTTTCCCCTCACAAAATTCAATTTTCCCCTCACAAATCCTTAAATTCCCCCCAAACTCCCCATTTTTCCCTCACAATTCCCCTTTTTCCCCAAAAAATCCACATTTTTCATTCATAAAATCCCCTTTTTTCCCTCACAAACCCCTGGATTTTCCCTCCAATCCCACCCAAACCCTCCAAAAATCCCCCCAAACCCCCATTTTCTCCCTCAAAAACCGCATTTTTCCCTCAAAAACGTACATTTTTCCCTCAAAACCCCCTTTTTTGCCTCAAAAATCAGCATTTTTCACCTCAAAAATCTTAATTTTCCCCTCACAAAAATCCCATTTT
>NW_005055699.1:0-4913 GCF_000277835.1 Geospiza fortis
TTTCCAATTGTTTATGCTTCTTCTACCGTATTGGCTACAATAAATAAACATAACACTATTGGTGAAAAGTTACAGTGACTTCAAGTAACTTTCTAAAAATACTTCGTCCAGCTGCAAAGTTCTCTTCTTATCTTTCTTCAGTTCCTCACTTATCTTGGTCTCCTTGGTTACAGCCTTGGAGAGAGCTCCTTATCAGCTTCTTCTTGCTTCTCAGCTAACAGACCCACTGTTAGCCCCTTCCACACTCATCCTTTTGCGCCTTCTCCCCACTCAAGCTGATGAGCAGCTTTGATAAGAAAAAATGCAGTTCTGCTGCCAACGAGGTGAGCCAATTTGCAAATGCAACTTACCCTGCCAAAAACAGCTACTGCTTTTTCTTTCAGAGGTGAGTCATCAGAAGGAATGAAAATGTTTTGCATTTTAAACCAAAGAGGAAAAGAAACGAAAGCACTCACAGAGGATTTGGCAAAGCCAAGAGATGCCAATGTGGCTTATCATGTTGGCTGCTCAGTTATTGCAGCCCTTTGCCACTTTACCATTTGTCTTGTTTGGAGATTGTGCTCAGATAATTCAGTGATGGGTACAAGAGAAATTTTAAAAGTCATAGCTGATCCCAAAATAATACAACTTAGGAAAATTTAAATAGATTGTGAAGTATTTACATCAGGTTGATGACAGGTACCACATAGGGACCAAAATAAGCCCTTTTAACAAAACTTCATTTCTATCCTTGTTCCTCAAGCCCTGCTATCCATTTCTTTGGTTGATGTAGTATAATGTGAAAATACTGTTCAATATCTTGTATTCTTTATACTTCAGAGCTTCTAAAAGCTCTGAGTATTTTTTAGTTTGAAAAAAAATCTATTATTTTGGTAGTAACATTGCAGTTCTGAGTTTCCTTTTGGTACTCAGCTGAAGAAATAAAGAAAAAAAAGCAGAAAAAATTGCAGAGGTGGATAGTAGATCACAAGGAGCAAAGGTACAGGAGATGAGTACATTACTACTGCCACTGTTTAAGAGCATCTCTCACAAGAAGCAGACTGGCTATGCTGTCCCAACTCCATCATTTCAACTCTCCATGACTTGTTTCTTGCTTTGCAAAGCTGAGTTGAGCCATTTTTACCTAACATGAATAACAACTAGTAATACACACTTACAGTTCTTTTGTATTACTGCAACAGCACTAGATCCCCTTAGAATTTTTAGGGCAGTTGCAATGCCGTCCCTGAATTTAAACAGGTTCAAGATATTATTTGTAGCTTATTCTTGAAGGTAGTTTGTAGCAAAAGTAAAAAAATTATTGCACATGGTCGGTAGCTGGACTGTTATGTGTATGGGATGCAGATGATTATTTAAGTACTGCTTCATTCTGTGTGACTCCAGGCTTTGAGAAAGAGTAATCCCACTTGGCATTTGGACTCCATTTGGTCTCAGTAATTATGGATCCAGAGTAACTTCTTGTTAGAAACTTGTGAAAAAATGTCTCTGAAGTTTACAGCAGAGCTGAAGTGTACAGAAGGATGAGAATTCAATGAAGAATTCAATGAACACTAAGTTTGGAAAGCATATCCAGTTGTCCTACTGGCTATGTCCAGTTACTATCCACTGTTACAGTTAGTGCACAAGATCACCAGGAAAATTGTGAATGTCATCTTCAGACCGATCTATGAACACATTTTATTTTTGATCCAAGTTGCTTTCTACAAATTATCAAGCTATTTTGCCTTTTTGAGGCTCTTGGTTTTTTCGTGTTAAGTATTTACGTATATAATGTAAATACTCCTGTGTCTTGGTTTGGAAAGACAGGTGTTTGCTAAGGAAGGCAGGAGCCTTTCTTGAAATGCAATTGTGATATCAGTGCATTAGTAGAAGGAAGTAATGCTTCCTGCAGGCAAGATGGCAATTTTGACCTTTTAGAAGCGAGTCATGATCTGACCGGAAGATTAAAACTGAGCAAGCCAAACTGCAGTAGTAACACAAACTCATTGTGTAAGAGCATAGTTCAGAGAGGGATTATGGCTCAGGGAAGAAAACATAATGTCCTTGTGTTTGATTATTTGCCTGAAGGGAGCTTTGGCAGGGGAGGGAAGGTCAGCTTCAGCAAAACCAGCAGAACATTAGAAATACTGACTAATGAAAGGCTTTGGTTCTTCCATGTACTTGGCAGAAAAGATGGCTTTCAGAGCAAAGGCATCTTGATAGACTCACTTTTCTGCAAATGCATGACATAATTTGACTTTAACATAACTATATTCATATTCTTTCATTCTGTGCTGATGAAACAATAGTTATGAATGTCTCTACTGTACAAAATTGCTGCAGTTCATTTTGTTGTTTTTTCCACTTAGAAACTTATATCAGTAATTGAACAACAGATGAGACTGAAACTAAATTAAACAACTTATTCATCAAGTTATAAACTCCTCATTTAAAAAGTCAGTTATTTTGAATGACAGTTTAGTAGATTGCTTTATTATTATGGGCTGACACTGTATTATTCAGCATATGCCAAGGCAATATTCAACAATGCAAAGGCTTTAATGAGCCTGTAAGGCAGGTTGCTGTGACGATGTGGTGCTCAAACTGACGCAGTCCTTAAAGTTCTGGTTTTGAACCTTTCATTAGGCTTTAAAAAATGCTTCACACAGAGGATATTGTTGTAGCAGATATTGTTTGCACTCAAGACTCTCAGTGAGTGGAGTTGTTGAACCAAGTAACAGCTACAAAGCTGCACTGCTGGAGTAGCTCTAAGCAGTAAGGGCTGTTCACACGTCAAGATTACCCTTTATTCCACAGTTACATGCACAGAGACAAAGCTCATCCCTCACTTGAGCTGAAGCAGTTGTGGTGTCACTCATCAAGTGCAGCAGGAAGCTCAGCTTTGGCAAGAAGGCTGACCTTTAACTTGCTTTGCAGAAAAATTCTGTGCATTTATAACTGCAAAAGCAGATTGTAAAGCTGAAGTCCATTAAATACTACAATCAGTATCACAGTTAGGCAAAAGAAGCTGCTCAAATTGCAGGGAGCATTATCACTGCATTTAAGCTGCAGTTAAGTAGAATGCAGTAGACATGGGAATATTGGAGAAACCTAAACCCAACAACAAAACAAATGGCAGTTTTTATACTGATGTCAGTGACTATCCCTAAAGGTGTCTTTCTTTTTTTGATACTTCAAATGATAATAATGTTGATGTGTTCTCATAGTCCCAAATAATCATTGTCTTTGACCAATGCTTCTAATTCAGTCAGAATCTCATAGCCTGCCTGTGTATTTGCCACCAGCAGCTTCCCAGAGGCAGAAATGTGCCAGTTTGGAGCTGTCCAGCTGGGTCAGTCGAACATCAAGCCGTGAGCAGCTCTGCACTCACTAAAGCTGCTCTCAGTGCTGTGGCACAGCCCGAGCCAGCCAATCCCAGTGCCACTGCCAGCGTCTCTCCACAACCAACGAGGCATGAACAAACCTGATCTAAAACCAATCCTGCACTTATGCTTTCACTTCACTGACTTCAGCCATGAAGAAAATAGGAACTAAATCAGGCAGAACAGAACTGCTGCCACCCACCCAGGCTCAGCTGCGAGGTCATTCTGCATGTTCTTGGACCATTAGGGCTGATCAATTTTGAGTACTTGCAGAATATGCTTGGTCCAGCCAGGATGAGCTTCTACATCCATTGCCTTGTGCTACTATAATGTGTTCTCTGAAACTTCCTTTAACACCTGTCTCCAGTTTTATCTTTAAATGCAGGAAGCTATTCGTGGCCAATTTAAAATAAATGGCAGTAATTGGTGATTTCATTTTTGGCTGCCATGAGTTTTGCAAGTAATAACCTACTACTGTTGCCTGTCCTGAGATGTCCTGACCCTCAGGAGAACACTGCTTTTAATCTTTGTCCTTGGAGAAGGCTTTCAAGACTTTGAGATGAATTGGAATCTATGAGTGTGTGAAATAGATAGCAGTATAGCTTATCACAGAGTGAAAAACTCAGAGCTTTGGGTTTTTAGTATGGAGGTGGGTAGGAGACAATGGAGGGTTTTGAGCATTGTTTGATCTCCTTCTTGTTCTTCATCTACTCCATTTTCTGTAGTGTTGGGAGCACAGGGTGGTTGGTTAGAAAGAACCACAATGCAGATGCTCTGTGGACAGAATATTGGTAGAAAGGTAGAAACAATACTGACTGATGGGAATGGTATATAATGAATCCTTCAGAGATTTAAATAGAAATACATGCATATTCCTCCACTGCCAGGTTCTGCTGAAGACACAATCAATCTGTGCTATTGCTCAGCAGCATGAAGGTGGATGCAGTAATTTAAGAAACCTAAGTACTTTAGAATATATAAACCTATATATTACAGATAAACTCGGAAAAAGTATTAAAATCTCGAGTTTACTGCAAGAATATGAAAATCTTGAGTTTACTGCAAGGAAACTTACAACAATTATGATTCTAGTGTGTTTTTATTACAATGCTGGGAATACAACTGAAAATCAGTCTTGCATTTCATTCGAAGATAGAGGCTGATAAATATTGTAGGGTTTTTTTCCTTTTAGCACATCTGTGTTCTGAAAGAGAATGCCAAAGAGAAATACAGGATGCGATCATGTCAGTCTCCTGGAGCACAGATTCCTGGCTGCTGATTAGGTGATAAATCATGGCACCAGGAAACGCCTTCTGCTCCTTGTGTGTCCCTAAGAAGAAGGAGCAGGTCCCTGTTACTCCCTGCAGCTGGCTGATTCCCACTTGTCCCATGCGCGGCACACAAAGCGTCGAGAGCCTGGGTTCCCCCGGCCCCGCCTTCCTTGAGCAGGAGCAGCCGGAGCTGGGGCCGAGGCCCCGGCGATATCGAGCGCTGCCGCTGCGGCCCGGCACGTTCCCGGCCCCGGAGCGGACTCCCTCCCCTCCCCCCCCG
>NW_005055699.1:5168-6965 GCF_000277835.1 Geospiza fortis
GGCTGCACTCAGCCATTGGCCGAGGGACTTGTGCACGGAGATTGTCTCTGTCAGCCAGGAGCCCTGAACTCGCAGGGCATTGGTCTCTGCCAGCCAGGAGGACTGAATTTCGTTTGAAGGTAAAGATTGATTCAAGTTGTACTTTTTGGTTTTATCACATCTGTGCTCTGAAAGAGAATTCCAAAGGGAAATAGAGGTTAGGATCCTGCCACTCTTGTGGTGCAGCAGTTCAGTGGCATGTACAGCTGAGTAGATGAACGATATATGCTCTACTGATTGTGCTTTTTTTCACTGAAGAAATGCAGAATTTCCTAAATGCACTAGTCTATACATTTTTTTTTCCTATAACGATTATTTATACTGCTTAAAGGTGAATGAGTTCTGCTCAACTTTCAGTGGGTTGTGATGATCTGGTTATTAAAATGATTAGGGAGATGCCCCTGAATTAGGGTGCAAACGAGGCCATATGCCAAAGTCAGTGGTCTGGATTTTATGTAGCAGCAAATGTGAGGAAGAGAGAGAGAGAAATGCAGAAGGGAGTTGGGGAGGGAGAGAGAAAGAGAGTGACAGATTAAATAGAAAGTAGAAAGTATCACCATTGCATGGATCTCACTGGCATAACATTCAATCCTCTTCTGGTCTTCTCTGTGGTGAGGTCTCGCAAAACGCAAGACTCCAATGGATGAATGCAGATTTGGGCAAGGTGGGGCTGCCCAGGTACCTCCCTGGGGTGGGGCAAGTTGGACTCTGTCTATTGCTACTTTCAAATAATATAAAATTTTTACCACCTGTCTGTCCTTTGAGCCTGCCATGAACTGGGTTGTGGATTTTCAGATCTGTTGTGTTACTTTGCATGCCCTGCAGTCATCTGGTGCAAGGCCTCAGGAATGGCTCTGGGGGCACTTTGGAGGTCTTTGCTGGGTTATGACACCCCCTCAGCTGCCCCTCATGGGAATGTCCCCTGGATGTGGCCTTCTGGGGCTGGGGGGTTTTAGAGCTGAGCCAGTTTGTGTGAGGGAGGATGGGTGTCCACTGCCTCTTACCAGAGATTATGACACACACCTAAATTTCCCCCTCCCCCCTCTGTTGATGGGAGGTTTGTGTGCAAACCTGGCCTCAGCAGATGAGTCTGTGGCTATGACTTCCCCAGCCTGAAGGCAGACAGGGCTGATTTTCAGGACAGCTGCTGGGTTTGGCTTTGTTGTGGATACATTTTTCTCAATTAGCCCTGTTTAGTTCTCCCCAGACTTGAGCTAATGGGACAATAATGTCACCTTTGTCTTGTTTCAGGTTCCCTTAGGCAGCTTAACTCACAGTCCCAAGTTCCAGCCAGGAGGCATTTTCAGGGAGGGGTGGCCTTTGGTGGTTGCAGCTTCTTTATACAGTGTTATAAATGAATTATGATCCCTAGCCAATTAAAAAAAGTGACAACAATTTATTAGACAAAATGACAAAAATATAAATTTCAAAAATCTTACCACAGCCAAGTCAGCTAACAGTCCCGGGAGCAGAAGCTGGGTGCTTTGGGATCAGGCTGGCGTGAGGTCAGCTTTCCCCCAAAGACACACCATGCGCTCGCTGGGGTCAGCTTATATACACTTTATTTAGCCCAGGGCGAGGATGACCACATATTTCTTTGTGTGTCTTTAAATGCAAAGTTGGGTTTATACATGTGTACAGACAACCATCTGAGCACCCCGGTCCGAGGATGTATTCACATGGAATGGGCAATGTCCGTTCTTGCGGGCTGTCTCCAGGTGCAGGGTCCCCTGGATTCCTGTCCAAGTGGTCTATTCC
>NW_005055700.1:0-1110 GCF_000277835.1 Geospiza fortis
AATGGGGAAAAATTGGGGAAAATTTGGTAAAAAATTGGGGAAAATTAAAAAAATGGGGGGAAATTGGGAGGAAATTGCCAAAATTTGGGGGAAAATTAAAAAATGGGAGGAATTGGTAAAAATTGGGGAAAAATTGGTAAAAATGTGTGGGAAATAAAAAAATAAATTGGGGGAAAAATAAAAAGAAATTGGGGGGAAAAAATGGGGGGAAGTTTTAAAAAATGGGAGGGAAATTTTAAAAATTGGAAATAAGAAAATTGGAGGGGAAAATTGGGAGAAAATTTTAAAAATTTGGGGAAAATTGGGGGGAAATTGTTAAAATTTGGGGGGAAAATTTAACAAATTTGGGGGGAAATTAAAAAAATTTCCTTTCACCCCCCCAAATTCTCATTTTCTCTCAAAATTTCCTTTTTCACCCCCAAAAATTCTCATTTTTTACCCCCAAAATTCCCATTTTTAACCTCAAAAATTCAAATTTTTCCCCCAAAAATTCTCCCAGAACCCCAAAATTCCCAATTGTCCCCAAATTCCCATTTTTTATCCCAAAAATTCTCTCAGAACCCCAAAATTCCCATTTTTCGCTCTGAAAATTCCCATTTTTCCCAAAATTCCCATTTTTCCCCCCAAAAAAGGAGCCAAGACCCCAAATTCCCATTTTTCGCTCTGAAAATTCCCATTTTTCCCAAAATTCCCATTTTTCCCCCCAAAAAAGGAGCCAAGACCCCAAATTCCCATTTTTCGCTCTGAAAATTCCCATTTTTCCCAAAATTCCCATTTTTCCCCCCAAAAAAGGAGCCAAGACCCCAAATTCCCATTTTTCGCTCTGAAAATTCCCATTTTTCCCAAAATTCCCATTTTTCCCCCCAAAAAAGGAGCCAAGACCCCAAATTCCCATTTTTCGCTCTGAAAATTCCCATTTTTCCCAAAATTCCCATTTTTCCCCCCAAAAAAGGAGCCAAGACCCCAAATTCCAGCGCAGTTCCTTTATTGGCGGAGGGGCCCCAAATTTCCCCAATTTTGGGGCTTTTTGGGGCAAAACTCCCAAATTTTCACCAATTTTCCCAAATTTGGGGATTTTTTAGGAGAAAATTCCCAAATTTGGGGTTTTTT
>NW_005055700.1:1167-1807 GCF_000277835.1 Geospiza fortis
AGGAACCCCCAAATTTTCCCAAATTTTGGGGTTTTTTGTGCAGAATCCCCAAATTTTTTGAGGCAAAATCCCCAAAATTTCCCAAATTTTGGGGTTTTTGGGACAAAATTTCCCAAATTTTGGGGTTTCAGAGAGGAACCCCCAAATTTTCCCAACTTTTTTGAGGCAAAACCTCCAAATTTTCCCAATTTTGGGGTTTTTTTGGAACAAAACTTCCAAAATTTGGGATTTTTTTTGAGGTAAAACCCCAAAATTTTTTCATTTTTTAGGGCAAAACCCCCAAATTTGGGGATTTTTAGGAACTCTCAAATTTTCCCAATTCTTGGATTTTTTGGGGGCAAATCCCCAAAATTTTGGAATTTTTTGGGATGGAACCCCCAAATTTTCCCAACTTTTGGGGTTTTTGAGGAAGAAGCCCCCAATTTTCCCAAATTTTTCCCCAAATTTTGGGGCAAAACCCCCAAATTTTGGGATTTTTTTGGGGCAAAACCCTCAAATTTTGGAATTTTTTTGAGGCAAAACCCCCAAATTTTGGATTTTTTTTGGCTGAACCCCCAAATTTTCCCAATTTTTGGGGTTTTTATTTGATTTTTTGGGGCAAAAGCCCCAAATTTTGGGATTTTTTGAGGCAAAACCCCCA
>NW_005055700.1:3389-4734 GCF_000277835.1 Geospiza fortis
GATGAGGATGATGAGGATGATGAAGGTGAGGATGAGGATGCTCAGCCGATGGTGAGGCCGAAGCCGCAGTGGAATTTCTCCTTGGCGGTGCTTGTGAGGATGATGATGATGATGAAGGTGAGGATGAGGATGCTCAGCCGATGGTGAGGCCGAAGCCGCAGTGGAATTTCTCCTTGCGGTGATTGATGAAGGCTCCCAGGGCCAGCGTGAGGGGGAGGGGCGGCAGCTTCTTCTCCAGCACGGCCCCCACCTGCCACGAGCTGTCCAGGGAGCCTAAACGGGGACAAATTCCACAATTTTGGGGACAATTCCCGCAATTTGGGGAATTTTCCCATTTTCCGCATTTTCCGGGACTTTTTTCCCAAATTTTTGGGGAATTTTTCCCGAATTTTTGGGATTTTTTTCCCATTTTTTGGGGATTTTCCCCCAAATTTTGGAGGATTTCTTTTTCCCATTTCCTACCACCCCCACCTGCCATGAGCTGTCCAGGGACCCTAAACGGGGACAAATTCCCCAATTTTGGGGACAATTCCCAGAATTTGGGGAATTTTCCCATTTCCCCCATTTTTGGGGGGATTTTTTGGCACTTTTTTTTCATAATTTTTTCCCATTTTTCCTGGCATTTTTCCCCATTTTTCCCTCCAATTTTGGGGATTTTTCCCAAATTTTGGGGACAATTTCCAAAGTTTTGGGACCTTTCCCAAATTTTGCGGAATTTTCCCATTTTTTCCCAATTTTTGGGGATTTTTTCCCAAAGTTTTGGGGATATTTTTTCACTTTTTTTGGAGATTTGTTCAAAATTTTCCTGCCATTTTTTGATATTTTTTTCCCCATTTTTAGGATTCTTTCCAAATTGTGGGGCCATTCCCAAATTTTTGATAATTTTTCCCCTTTTCCTCCCAATATTTTTGGATTTTTCTCCTACATTTTTAAAAAATTTTCTTCCCCATCCCCCCACCCTTTTTTGGGGATTTTTTCCCCAATTTTTCCCATCTTCCCCCCATTTTTTGGAATGTTTCTTGCATTCCCCCCCATTTCACCCAGATTTTAGGATTTTTCCTCATTTTTTCCCTCATTTTTCCATATTTTCCCCCCAGTTTCAAGGATTTTTTCCCCCATTTTTTTCTCCACTTTTTGGGATTTTTCCCCCCCATTTCCGGAGTTCTTTTCCCCCGTTTCTGGGCCATTTTTTGGGTCTATTTCAGGCGATTTTGGTGTTCCTCTCACCTCGGAACAGGAGGTTCCCGCGGGGCAGCTCCAGCTGGTACCCGAAGGCGACGCTCGAGTCCTGCAGCCTCGTGCTGGCCTCAAACTCCACCCCCACCTGCAGCTGAGCACACCTGGG
>NW_005055700.1:6577-6944 GCF_000277835.1 Geospiza fortis
ACCTGGGCAGGTTTGGGGTCACCTGGGCACGTTTGGGGTTTTTTGGGGTTACCTGGGCAGGTTTGGGGTCACCTGGGCACGTTTGGGGTTTTTTGGGGTTACCTGGGCAGGTTTGGGGTCACCTGGGCACGTTTGGGGTTTTTTGGGGTCACCTGGGCGGGTTTGGGGTTGCCTGAGGAATCTTGGGGGGTCCCACCTGTGATTTTTGGGGTCTCACCTGAGGGGTTTTGGGTTCTCTCTCACAGACTTTGGGGTCTCACCTGTGATTTTTTGGGGTCTCACCTGAGGGATTTTTTGGGGGTCCCCCCAGTGATTTTTGGGGGGGGTCTCACCTGAGGCATTTTTGGGGTCCCATGTGTGATTTTTT
>NW_005055701.1:0-6923 GCF_000277835.1 Geospiza fortis
TTTTTTTTTGCATTTGATTTCATAGGACTTTGTTATAAACTCTATGCTCAAATATCTGTTCGAAGCTACTGTTACCAATGTAAATGAAGTTTTATAAGCCAAACCTTATTTAAGAATTATTGATTTAATGAAACCATTTGGACACAGTAATCTGCCCTGAACATCATTGCCTGTATTTCCTTTTTCTCATGCATTCTATAGAAGCACAGTGAATAGAATGAGAGTGAAACTTACCTTCAAGTACTGTGCAAATTGATTCTGAAGTAGACTCTTCAGCCCACCAATGGACAGGGCACTGGTGCTGCCCTCCTGTAAAGCATACTGGGTAAAATACTTCAGAAGGTTTTCGTTGAGTAAATGTTCCATGTTTCTCGGATGTTGTCTTGAAGAATAACTGCAAACAAAACAGACAATAACAATCACAATTTGAAATATATCTGACACTCTCTTCATTGTTTAATTAACCATTTAATGAGCAATACTTAACCTAGATGAAGAGTTGGGTTTTTTCCCTGTAAAATTGATAAACTTTCCCAAGAAAGGAAATTGTCTAAGTTAAGTTTAAGGGTTTGAAAGACCCAATATATTTAGGTTATGCTTACCTCACTCAGAACTTGGAGCTTTCAGATGTCCAGCAGTGAGAGTCTCAGATTGGGACAGCCTTTATAGTTGCATGCTCCACCTTAATTATGAAACTAGCATGTGTCATTGAGTCAGTGCACTAGTTATTGTGTTTTCAGTAGTCAAAGGAATAGGACACTTTAGCAGTAGAAATGAGTAATATTTTTTTATCTCTGAAATATGTCATCATCCTCCACTGCACTTGATGTATATTTACGTGGTCTTTATAGGTGATACTAGAGAGGTTTCCTTGCTTGAATTTGTGTATTCTTCACTTCAAGATGAACTACACTCAGAGAAGTGTGAAAAAGCCTCCTATGGCAATGTGTATAGCATTTGTTATTATAGTGGCCTTTTGGAAAATGGCAAATATAAGAGTTTTTTAAACATATCCAGATATGTAAAGAAAATATTAAGAAGCTACTTGCTCTTTGTGTGAGTAGTTAATCACACTTCTCCACATTTTGTGCTATTTCTTAGCACAGGAAAAAGATTAAGTTCCTTTGGAATAAAATTTTGGTTGCTAGTGTTAAGAAACAAAACATTGCATGATGTGAATGGTAAAAAATGGAAGTGTTCTAAATGAGGAAGTTGAATGTGAGGTTCTGAAAAACAGTCCCTTCTTGGGTACGCCTTTATAGCTGACTATTGTGTTCTGCAGGTTCTGAATGTTCCATTCTGAATGTTCCAATGGTTTTATCATGTTCCATTGATGGTCTGTGGGACATCCTGGAGCTGATAATCAGCCTGTGGTTGATGCTTCACGACCCAACACTGTTAATTTTGCAACTGCTGAGTTGCTGGCTCTGGCTGTGGTTTCTTCTTGTGGTTTCTAATCTGCCTGCTGTCTGTTGTAATTTTTTTTTGAGCTTGGCTTCAGGCCCACTGACTAGATTTTTCACCCTGTCCATCACTTCTTCAGAATCAGTTGTCATTTCATCATTTATAATTCTAAACAATGAGCTTTGTGGTTCTGTAGGAGATGGATGGGGCAGAAGGGATGTTTTTGGAACTGCAGATGTATGGGTGTAGGATTCCATAACAGGTAAGTAGGAGGTTTCCTGAGAAAACCAGGCAAACTTTGGTAGGTGAATGTAGATATACACCTTGCATTAGCAGCCCATTTGAATGTGCTTGCACTCACTTCCAAGTGTCAGGAGAGTATTAGAAGAGTCCCTAGAGATCATATAGCTAATTATTTCCTTTTCCCTGGAGTGGGGTCATCAATATTTATACTGGTTGTCTGCTCAACTTATTCTTAAGTGCCTTAAATAGCGAGGAACCTACAGCCTCCTTATCCGGTCCATTCCTTTTGGGTTTTGTTAGAGTGTATTACTGTGTGTCCACAAGCCTTACTGCACTTAAGCCCTGTGATTCTCCTGTCTCTGCAGATAGGCAGAACAGACATCTTCCTTCTTAAAATGGCCTTTGACATCAGTGAAATTCCCTGTCTTCCTTTTTTTTTTTAATTCAGAAATCTTTGCTAGTTTAGTCTTCCTTTGTGAGTCCTGCTACTTAGATCTAGTAATTTCTTCTTGACTTTCTTCAGTTGTTTCCCATTCTGCTTGAGATGCCATGTCCAAAGTTGTGCCACTTGTTCACCTCTCTGGGTGCTCATGGTGTTGCACATTTAAATAGTTCCAGAGGCATTTGGTTGATGCAGACAAACTCTGTGCTATTTTACAGGGAGATGCCAGCTACAGGGTTTTAACAATGGAAGACGTGTCAAATTTCTTGACACCTAATTTCAAGATTGTGGAGAGGACAAATACAGTGATTTAAAATTCAGTGCAAAAGCCTGGCATTGGCTTGGAATTCACATAACTGGGGCAAGGCATCCCCCAGTACCTGCCCAGTCCAGCTGAGGGACAAAGCTGGAAATGCACTTTCTCCTATGCTTGCTTTTTGGCTCTACAGAAATTCAGGAGCTGCTGCTGTCTATACTAACAGAACCTCTCCTGCTGCTATGGGATATGGGAGTAGCAGTGCAAGCAAGCATAGAGCTTGTGGCCTGGAATGCATTGGATGGGTTAGGGTGAGTCCCATACACCAAACTGGGGCATGAACTCCATGGTTGTTCATGACAATAAGATAATCATAAGTCCTTTTGTCTTCTTTTTCTTTCTGCCAACAAAAGGAAAAATAAATATCTGCTTCTTTCTCCTTTCATCCTCTTTTCCACCTTGGTAGGTGGTCAAATTTTAGTAGTATTGTGTGACTGGGTAATCTGCTAAGGCTTCAGTTCCCCACCTGCTAATTCCTCCCTGCAGCTCCTGTCTGGTGGCCTCACCATCCTTACTGCTTTATCTCTTTTGGAAGCAGTGTTGGGAAGCTGGTATGCCTGATCTGAATTGTTGACATTTCAGTATTTACAAGATTTGTTTTAAGTATTCAAATGACTTCTCTTTGTACCTAAGGCACCTCCTGGAGTACAAAATGTAGTAGTAAGATGCTTAGTGGTATGGAAAAGATGCATTTCGAGGGATCACAACTTGGAATTCAGCACATTAGCCTTGTTAATTTGCTAAGGGTTCATTAAAGAACACCACCTAATTGCAAAATAGCATAACCAGTTTTACTGAAACATCTTCCTGGGAAAGTGAGAGACCAATGTCTGGAAATGTGGGTGATTTCCTCAAGAGTTGTGTGCCAAATCTGGGGATGAATCCAGTGTCCTCAGATCAGCTCTGTTCACAAGGCACTGCTATCTGTGAGGCTATTTAAATGAGATTGGCAGAACTGTGATTTGCAGTTTGATCTCCTGACTCTTTGTCCTCCTCCAGTATTTTGTATGGCATCTCTGAACTCTGGAATCAGCCACAGAACTCAGTTTGACAGGCCCCAGTACGCTGTCTTTTCCAGAAGGGTCTTTGTAGGACTTAAGTGCTATTCTGAAATACATCCATCTTACCCAGCACAGCCCAGCAATGGCAGAATGATATCCAGGTGTAAGGAATTGCCCACTAATAATCTGAGCAAAAGTAGGGGAATAATATGTTACTGTTGCTGCCCTGATGATGTGTAGCTAGCAGAGAGCAGCATTTATCTGGACTAAAGAACAGCACTCGGAACTTTGATGTCTGTGCGAGCTGAATTCCAGTGTAGAAGCAGCGATCCAACTTTGGTTCCAGGGCCTTGCTGCTCTTTCTTGCAGGTATGGAAATATATAATTCCTGCAGTTTCTGACATAATTCAGTTGGGTCTGCCCTGGTCTAGAGAAGTCATTGTAAGCACAGTATCCTTTTGGAACTGACATTTTAATTTTAGCTTAGATACAAAGCCATTAGCAAAAAGAGGACTAACTTGGTGATGTCTTGTAAGGTTGTTTAGGGATGAACATTGCATGTCCCTGTGGTGGCTGTATGTCTTTTTCTTTCAGTGTGTGCAGATTCAGTATTCACGCAAAACTGGCTACTGGTGAATATTTCCCTAATAAACTGCTTTGTTGGCATATTTGGAGCAAGCAGTTCCAGTCACATTGGAAAGTAAGGGAGCACAAGCTGCAGGGATGGCTGAAGTCTGGGCGCCACCAAAGTGGTAGGAGGGGTGAAGTTTACAGCATCACAGTCATGTGCATTTAATGATGGATTCAGTGGGATGGTAATCCAGGTGTTGTCTCTTTTGCCCTTGTCACATCCTTCCTGCCACCATGATGGCTGAATGTTATGTGATTCTGTGCTCTTTGTTTACCTTAAGGTGATGGACAATAGAGTGGGTTGGTCTGCAAGTGGGTTTCTATGCCATTCATTGACACTGTTGGAAGGGACAGGGCACCCTCCACAGGGGTGGGGCTGTCACCTGAGGGCAGTGACTATCTCAAATCATCCTGTTTAATCCCCTGGTGATGGGTTAACGCCCTAACCCTCCAGTATTTTTCCACCTTCTTTGGTATATTTTTTTGTAGCAGCACCAGGCTCACTTGTATGTAAGCCCAGCTACTTAAAGCAATTTCAGGGATCTCCTTGAGGCTTACTTTACAGCCTAGCCAGAGTATCGAAATGTCTGCTGTCAAAGTGAAGTTTGCTGCAATGGAGAACATACCCTTGTGGATGTTGAGCACTTGAAAAGAAAGAGCAGGAAGTGGCTTTGTGCTTAGTGTTCACTTATTTCTACTTACATAGTGCTTGTGCATCATATCAGGCTTACAGACATCCATCACTAGATCAAAGAAAGCCCTTTGTTAACTTTGCTTAGTTTTTGTAGCAGAGAAAGATGGGAGATGTGGGAGAAAGATGATGGGACAATTAAAGTAATTTGGGGTGGACTGGGGACTCTCTGGAGTCCTATCTGATTTGCAAAGAAATCTTGCAAGGTGTCAAGTTTTGATTTCTTATTGAGTAAAAAAGCAGAGCATAATTTTTGTAGAACTAGTGCTGGTATAAAGAATGTATGTGTGTCTGTTCCTGTGTAAATTACCAATCCCCATGCTGCATCTGAAGTTAAATATGGGATATGTTGTGCTGTAGATAATTTGCAAATAATGAAATCCATGGAGATGTAGATGTCTGCTGCTACCATGGTGCGTGTTCATTTCACCTCTAAGGGCTTTGGTGAGTTTTGCAGAGTCAGTCCCACAACTGCAGGCACTCATGTTCAGGCATTCTTGACCTGTCTACAAAAAGGAATAGGCTTTAAAATTGGTATACTGAGAGCCAGTGTAACCCATGGGGAATTTTTCCAAGATATGTGGTGGCTGGCAGATGTGGGAACTAGCTGTGTAGTGCAAATAGGGGGGTTGTGATAGAACATTTCGGTGTTGTCACTTGGTTCTTACTGTTAGCCTAGGAGGAGACGAAGGACTGACTGAGAGAAAAGGAACATTCAGTGAACAAACTTTCTGAAAAAGATCAAATAATTATGGGTGAGAAGTTCAGCAAACTGCACTGCGGCCATTGTAGAGAACATGGCATTGCTTTGAGGGATGCAATTGTTAGATGGAAGTTGGGGATGAGTTGTAAAATCCTTTATGTGTCACAGGTGATGCATTCCCTATGTTAAAATTGTCATTGTTTGTAAAACCTGTAGTGGTGACGTGTAAAAGGGTTGTCTCATCTCACAAATTAAACTTGAGCTATATGGGTTATCCTGACAAGAGTCTCTTGCAGGCCCTCCCTTGTGACATACACCTAATGAGATGTTGAAGGTGTCTCCCTAAACAGGACTGGGTGTGACTGCTACAGGGATGAATTATTTAATAAGATGCATTGTTTGTAGTCAGCTTTAAATTGGTGATGTGTTATTCATTGTAACTATATGTGTCAGCTGTTACTGTCATATGTACACATCTGGCAGACTAATTTATTACTGAAACTTCCTGTGATGTAGATATTCTATATTGCACAAGATAGTTTTGAGGGAGAATGTGTTTCAGTAAGAGGTTTTATCCTTCCATTTGTGAACCTTGACTTGTGCAGCAGTGCAATCTGGCTGTTAGTGCCGCAGCTGAAATTTATAGTTATGTAGTTGCTAAAACCCTATACCTTATTTGTTACATACTAATCTCAGATTTGTTTTTTGAAATTCTTTAGAGTGATCAAAAACATGTAAATCTCCATTCCTGGAAAGCATATATGCATTTATGGAAGAGTGGCTTTGGTTCAGTTTCAGGTAGAGCAAAGTGAGTATAAGTACAATAATGCTGTACGAGAGGCACAAGTAAGTTTATTTCTCTGGTGAGATGAGGTCTTTTCTCAGCTGCCCTTTGACACTGCAGATACCTGGAGTCTCTTGATGTCACATCTGTATCTAAAAACCTTTCTTAATCCTGAAGAAAAAAATCAATGAGGGGAGTTGGAATCAAGTTTGTAGCTCATTTTCAGAGCACTGTTGTTGCTCTCAGCAGTGCAAACCTGATGGACTGTTCAAAAGAGGTCTAGAGGTGCATCTAATAAGACACATGGGCATCTAATTTAGGGATTACATCACACTGAGATGCCTGATCTCAGAAGGGGAAATGTACCACTGAGAAACTCCCTTGCTCAGCCTATTTTTTAGCTGGAAATAGTTACAATCTGTTTTCATGCGAGTCTAGGACTACTGTCTGTCAATGTAATAATCCTACTGGTGAGTAAGAAACGTCGTATCTGCTTGTCTTGATCCTGGAAGGGTGTAATCCATTTTGTA
Source organism: Geospiza fortis (assembly GCF_000277835.1). NCBI lineage: Eukaryota > Metazoa > Chordata > Aves > Passeriformes > Thraupidae > Geospiza > Geospiza fortis. The sequence continues at coordinate 6,745 of NW_005055701.1, forward strand.
TTCTTAGAATTTATTGAAAATGACTTGACAGACAGGAGTCTGATACCATATGAGTTTGTGTAGCTTTCTTATAAAGCCTACAGCTTGAGATGATGGTGTGGTGATGGTGTGGTGACACGATAGGATCCTCTTGACTCACTTTGTTTGCACGTGGGAAAGATGGGGAATCCTGGGTTCTG
>NW_005055702.1:0-4980 GCF_000277835.1 Geospiza fortis
TGAAAAACTTCTATAAATCCCAAAAAACCTCAGTAAATCCTGAAAGGACTTTTATAAATCCTGAAAGAATTGAATAAATCCTGAAAAAATGCAATGAGTGCTTGAAAAAACTTCTGTAAATCCCAAAAAACTGCAGTGAATGCTGAAAAACTTCTTTAAATCCTGAAAAACTGCAGTGAGTCCTGAAAAACTGCAGTGAATCCTGAAAAACTGCAGTGAATCCTGAAAAACTGCAGTGAATCCTGAAAAACTGCAGTGAATCCTGAAAAACTGCAGTGAATCCTGAAAAACTGCAGTGAATCCTGAAAAACTGCAGTGAATCCTGAAAAACTGCAGTGAATCCTGAAAAACTGCAGTGAATCCTGAAAAACTGCAGTGAATCCTGAAAAACTGCAGTGAATCCTGAAAAAACTTCTATAAATCCTGAAAAATGCAATGAGTCCTGAAAAACTTCAGTAAATCCTGAAAGGACTTTTATAAATCCTGAAAGAATTCAATAAATCCCGAAAAAAATCAATAAATCCTGAAAGAATTCAGTAAATCCCCAAAGGGCTTTTATAAATCCTGACAAAACTTTAATAAATTCGAAAAGGACTTTTAATAGAACTTAAATAAATCCTAAAATTGCTTTTATAAGTCCTGGAAGAACTTTAATAAATCCCAAAATTATTTTAATAAATCCTAAAAGAACTTTTGTAAATCCCAAAATTATTTTAATAAATCCTAAAGTGACTTTCATAAATCCTGAAATTACTTCTCTAAACCCAGAAATTAATTCAATAAATCCTAAAAGAACTTTAATAAATCCTAAAAGTTCCCTAAGCTGTAGATTTTTTCCCCTTTTTTTAGACCTATTTAAACCTGAACTAAGCACCCCAAAACCCCCAAACCTCAACCACAACATTTCCAGTAATTTTTTTAATAAAAAATAAAATAAACTAACCCACAAGAAGAGACTTTGAGTTTCTTATCTCTTAAAACAGCAAGTTTTTATTGTTTAATATTGTTCATTTTATTTTATTTTATTTTATTTTATTTTTGCTTTATTTTATTTTATTTTATTTTATTGTATTTTATTGTATTTTATTGTATTTTATTGTATTTTATTTTATTTTTATTTTTCTCCCCTTAAAAAGCTGAATTCGATTATGTTTTGTTCTAGTGCAGCTCTGAACACGAATGATCACAAACTGTTCCTGTTTTCACCAGGAGCAAACTGTGCCTTCATGCCTGGTGATTTTGACATTTTTGGACTGCAAATGAGCAGAGCTGCTCTCAGGGACTCCAGCCAAAGTGGAGAGAAAAGCTCAAGGCTTTAGAGCTGTAGATTTTCAACCAATTAAGCTCCTGATTCAGCATCCAATTTGAACAGGTATTTCATGTGCACTTCATGCATCTCCTTGTTGAACAAGAGGAAAAGCTTGTGACCCTTTCCACTGAGGATCCACCAAAAATCACACAGATATCAATTTGAATTCAAGCACTTTTTATTTTTTCTGTAACTATTAGATCTGGACTAGTCATGATTATGTTCTTAAGATTTTAGTGAATTCATGGCTTTATTGCTACATGAGGTACATTTTCCCTTTGCCATAAACAAGATTTTAAAAGCAACTTTGTTAGCTTTGCAGATCTGAGTCTTTTACAGCCAGCATTTAAACCAAGAGAAATGAGAGCTGTGAATTAAATGTGTATTTCTAGTTTAATGGAAACCAAATGGACATAAATATATATAAATATAAAAAAATACATGTTTGGGGATAAATATTTCCCTAGAAATGTCAGGTTAGAGATCCAATGGTGCATGAGGTGGGGCAGGGTTCATTTCCTGAATGGTTCTCTGTGCACTGAACCCACTCACAGGGACTTGTTTTGATCAGATTTTCCTCCCCACATCTTTTATATAATTGAAAACTTGCTCTATCTAAACTCAGTCTTCTTTTCCATAACACCAACACCTAATTCACACCAATTCTCTCTTGTTTTTATCTCCCTGATATTTTTAAGCACTCTTTGACTGGTCCTATCCTTCCTGAAGGTGCAGTAGAAAGGAATAGGTTGGTTATTCCTGGTGGTCTTAGAGGAATTTTCCAGGTAATGACAAAAAAAGGGCAAAATCAAAGTTGGTACTAGAGTTTGAATTATATATATATATAGTGGTAGAATTAGGGGAGGGGATTTTTTTCTTGTGAAAATCAATAATTTAAAAAAAATAACCTGTGACCTATTAATAAATTAAATAAATAAATTAAATATCCCAATTATGAAAGAGAAAAGAAAGACATGCAGTCTCTGACAATGCAGTCAGTGAGTTTTGCTCCAAACCATCTCAGGGGAGTTGCTTTGCTGTTCCAATTGAAAAAGGCTGAATTTTGGTGATTCCTCCTCTGTTTAGAAATGGAGAGTCAGCAGTTTGATTTGTAACAATAAATTACTTCAGAGGGTGAGCAGCATTGCACTTGCTGTGGAGTATGTGCAGCTTCCAGTTTGGGGTCCCTGTTTGAAAATCCCAAAATCCCAATCCCTTGTTTGAAAATCCCAATCCTGGTATTGGGGTCCCTGTTACCCCACTATCCCAATCCCTGGTTGGGGTCCCCAATTGAAAATCCCAAAATCCCAATCCCTGTTTAAAAATCCCAAAATCCCAATCCCTGTTTGGGGGTCCTTGTTTAAAAATCCCAATCCCAGTTTGGGGTCCCCATTTGAAAATCCCAATCCCTGGTTGGGGTCCCTGTTACCCCAAAATCCCAATCTCTGTTTGGGGTCCCTGTTTAAAAATCCCAATCCTTGTTTAAAATCCCAATCCCTGGTTGGGGTCCCCAGTTGAAAATCCCAAAATCCCAATTCCAGTTTGGGGTCCCTGTTTGAAAATCCCAAAATCCCAATCCCTTGTTTGAAAATCCCAATCCTGGTATTGGGGTCCCTGTTACCCCAATATCCCAATCCCTGGTTGGGGTCCCCAATTGAAAATCCCAAAATCCCAATCCCAGTCTGAAAATCCCAATCCCTGTTTAAAATCTCAATCCCATTTTGGGGTTCCTGTTTAAAAATCCCAAAATCCCAATCCTGGTGTTGGGGTCCCTGTTTGAAATCCCAATCCCAGTTTGGGGTTCCCCGTTTGAAAATCCCAATTCCCTTTTGGGGTCCCCATTTCAAAATCCCAAAATCCCAATCCCAGTCTGAAAATCCCAATTCCCTTTTGGGGTCCCAGTTTGAAAATCCCAATCCCAGTTTGGGGTTTGTGTTTAAAATCCCAAAATCTCAATCCCATTTTGGGGTTTCTGTTTGAAAATCCCAAAATCCCAATCCCAGTTTGAAAATCCCAATTCCCTTTTCGGGTCCCAGTTTGAAAATCCCAAAATCCCAATCCCAGTTTGAAAATCCCAATTCCCATTTGGGGTCCCAGATTGAAAATCCCAATCCCTGTTTAAAATCCCAATTCCAGTTTGGGGTCCCAGTTTGAAAATCCCAAAATCCCAATTCCTGTTTGGGGGTCCTTGTTTGAAAATCCCAATTCCCTTTTGGGGTCCCAGTTTGAAAATCCCAATCCCTGTTTAAAATCCCAATCCCTTTTTGGGGTCCCTGTTTAAACTCCCAAAATCCCAATCCCAGTATTGGGGTCCCCCATCCCCTTTCAGGTCGTTCCCTAAATTGGGCTCAAACTTCCAGGATTTGGGGTCGGTCCCGGTGGGTTTTGGGGCTCAGGGCTCAAGGGTCTCCCCCCAAATTCAGGGGGGGATTTTTTGGGGATTTTTTTGGGGTTTGATTGGGAAAATCACCCTGAGGGAAAGGGCTGGGGGGAAATTTGGGATGGAGATTTTGGGGTGCTCGGGGAAGTTTGGGGACGAGCTCAGGGAGATCTCGGGGTTCTGGGAGAAATCTTGGGGTTCTGGGGGAGATTCTGGGGAAGAGCTCAGGGAATGGGGAGATTTGGGGCTACAGGAGGAATCTTGGGGTTCTGGGGGAAAATTCGGGGTGCAGGAGGAGATCTTGGGGCGCAGGGGGAACTCTGAGGGTTCTGGGGTGAATCTCGGGGTTCTGGGAGGAACCTCGGGGTTCTGGGGTCACTCTCGGGGCTCTGGGGTCACTCTGGGGTCACTCTCGGGGTTTTGGGGACACTCTTGGGGTTTTGGGGTCACTCTGGGGTGACTCTTGGGGCTCCGGGAGCACTCTCGGGGTCACTCAGGGTCCCTCAGGGGTCAGGCACTCTTGGGGTCACCATGGGGTCCCTCAGGGGTCACTCAGGGTCCCTTGGGGCTCAGGCCATCTCGGGGTCACTGTGGGGACACTCTGGGGTCACTCAGGGGTCCCTCTCGGGGTCACTGTGGGGTCCCTTGGGGCTCAGGCCATCTCGGGGTCCCTCTTGGGGTCACTCAGAGTCCCTCAGGGGTCACCATGGGGTCCCTCAGCGGTCACACTCAGGGTCACTCTGGGGTCACTCTCAGGGTCACTCTGGGGTCCTTCTGGGGGGGTCCCTCAGGGTCACTGTGGGGTCACTCTCGGGGTCACTGTGAGGCCACTCTGGGGGATTCCCTCAGGGGTCCCTCAGGGGTCACTCAAGGCTCAGGCCACTCTCAGGGTCACTATGGGGTCACTCTGAGGTCCCTTTCAGGGTCTCCATGGGGTCCCTCAGGGCTCAGGCCACTTTTGGGGTCACTCAGTGTCACTCCAGGGTCACTCAGGGTCCCTCGGGGGTCACTGTGGGGTCCCTTGGGGGCTCAGGCCACTCTCAGGGTCACTCTTGGGGTCCCTCAGGGTCTCAGCCACTCACTGTGGGGTCACCATGGGGTCCCTCCAGAGTCACTTTGGGGTCACTCAGGGGTCACCATGGGGTCACTCTTGGGGTCCCTCAGGGTCTCAGCCACTCACTGTGGGGTCACTCTTGGGGTCCCTGTGGGGTCACCATGGGGTCCCTCAGGGGGTCACTCAGGGTCCATCAGGGTCACTGTGGGGTCACTCTCAGGGTCACTGTGGGGTCAC
>NW_005055702.1:5062-6372 GCF_000277835.1 Geospiza fortis
TGGGGTCCCTATGGGGTCACCATGGGGTCCCTCAGGGGGTCACTGTGGGGTCACCGTGGGGTCCCTTGGGGGTCACTCTTGGGGTCCCTCAGGGTCTCAGCCACTCACTATGGGGTCACTATGGGGTCACTCTTGGGGTCCCTCCGGGGTCACCATGGGGTCCCTCAGGGGTCCCCCTGGGGGTCTCAGCCACTCGCGCGCGGCTCAGTAGAAACCATTGAGTTTATTTGCAGTCACAATGCTTACACTGTTTGCAGCAAACACCCCGACATCAACCAGCATCTGCTCACGCGGGAAAGGACCCAACACACACCAGGGCGGCACGGGAACCGACAGCAACCCAACCAAAGGAAATGAAAATCGGAAAAAAACAAACCCAAAACAAAAAAAAAGAGAGAAAAAAAATAAACAACAAAAAAGAAACAAAGCAAAAAAAAGAAACAAAAAAAAGAAACAAAAAAAAAACAAAATAAAAAAAGAAACAAAATAAAAAAAAGAAAATAAAAAAAAGAAACAACAAAAAAAAGAAACAAAATAAAAAAAAGAAACAAAAAAAAAAAAAAAAAAGAGGAAAAAAAAAAATAATAGTGTCTGGGAAGAGAAACGGAAGCCCTCAAAGGCCCCGAGTGTTTTTGGGAGAGCTGAGCAAGAGGATGCACACGACTAGCAGCAACAATAGTGGGGTACACGGCCAAGGGGCTCCTGCCCTGGATCCCCCCCAAACACCCTCGGGCTGCTCTGCACGAGAAGCGGCCTCGCTGCTGCCAGGGGGCGCTCGGGGCTCCCCACGGGGAACCCCCGCCAGCCCCCGCTCCAGCCCGGCAAAATGGGGAAAAAGGGATGGAAAAGGGGAAAAGAGGGCCCTGGGAGGGGCTACTGCTACAGAGGGGACAGGAGGGACACCCACGAGCAAGCACGAACGGAGGGGTCACGTCATGGCTTCGAGTTCCCAAGAACGAGGGCGAGACGGGACCGGGAAATTGTGATTTTTGAAGGGGGGCTTAATAAGAAAAAATATACATTTGGAATTTTTGTTGGTTTTTTTAAATTATTATTTTTTTTTGTGTTGTTTGAGTTTTTGCTTCTCTCTACAGCTCGTCTCACTAAATAGATCTCTGCACTTTCACACAGCCACCCCCTCGCCCAGTAAAGCTTCAGGCCACGCTTTCCTCACTCGCATTCACAACCCTCACACCAGCACTGGGTGCACCAGGACTCTGTAAAAATTTCAATCACACTTTGTTTTTTGTTTTTTTTTTTTTTTTTTTTTTTTTTTTTTTTTTTTTTTTTTTTTTTTTTTTGGGTTTTTT
>NW_005055702.1:6534-6922 GCF_000277835.1 Geospiza fortis
TTTTTTTGTTGTTTTTATACAAGACAGGCTTTTCGCAGCGGAGCGCCGCCGGTTCCACATTCCGGCCAGGGAAGGAAAAAGAGAGACACAGACACCTTGGAATTCCTGCACCTGGATTCTGCCCTTCCCACGGGAAAACACCTGCCCAGGTGAGCTCCACCTGCTGCTCGCTCCTCCCGGGGCCCTGGCACCGCGCGGGGCCGGGCTCAGCTCGCCAGCTGTCAGCTCATCATGTCGTTGCTGTTGACGCCGTAGCTCGAGTTCTTCATGGAGTCGTTGACCTCCCTCCGGAACGCCGACAGGTTCTGGGTGAACCTGGGGGACAGGCCAGAGCACGTTCCGGCGTTCCGTGATCCCAGCGTTCCATCATTCTATCACATTCCACCAT
>NW_005055703.1:0-6921 GCF_000277835.1 Geospiza fortis
CAGCATGAGAGTCACATGTCCAAAGGAGACCTTATGCCTTGTGTTTGACCAGCTCAGCTTGGGAGCTGTCTGTCCCAGAGCAGGCATACAGCATAGAACATATTTACTTCTGTCTTAGCTAATCATTTTGACACTTGCTTGAGAGAAGCAGGCATTTCTGATAGCATACCAAATATTGACACCAGGTAGAATCATAGAATCGCGCAAGCTGGAATGGATTTTTGTTGTCCGTATGTTCCCAACCCCTGCCCTGCTCAAAGCAGGGCTAATTAAGACAAGCCTTGTCCAGATGAGCAAATGAATACTGGAAATGTGTGTTTTCATTGACTATAATGCATCTGCATTTGCTGCCCTTGAAAGTTACACACGAGTCCTGTTCTGAGCATCCATAAACCTGAGGGATTAATAGCAAAAATGCTGTAGCAAGCACAGAGCACAGCAGTGCTTATTATCACAGCCATACTGATTCAAAATCAGCTCGGAAATTCACAGGTACTGGTTAAGAGGCAAACATGAGTGTCACATGTGTTAAAGACAAAATCAGTATTTATAGCTGCTGATGTTATTTCTTTTTCAGTCCTCTGGGGTTCCTGGTATGACCACGTAAAAGGATGGTGGAAGGCAAAAGATAAGCACCGTATACTCTATCTCTTCTATGAAGATATGAAGGAGGTAAAAGGCTGAACATACGTTTATAGACCTCTGAAATCTGTAAGTCTAGCAGAAACTAACTACAAGCAACAGTTTTATATTATAATGCCAGTATCAGTAAATACAGTAACCTGATCTTCTCTGTGTGAGGATTGCAGCTCTCACATGACCTTTGATTTCTTTGCTTTTCCTAGCTCTGTGTCTTATCCCATGTAATTGTTTCTGCAGAATCCAAAGCGAGAAATTCAGAAGATTGCAAAGTTCCTAGAAAAGGATCTGAGTCAGGAGGTTCTAAACAAAATAGTCCATAACACCTCATTTGAGGTAATGAAGGAAAACCCCATGGCAAACTACACTAAAGACTTTCAAGGAATAATGGATCATTCCATTTCCCCATTCATGAGAAAAGGTACTGAGGTTTCTTACTGACATCAACCCTGTCTGGTTGTCATTCTGTCATTTTGAAATAAGCATTGAAGTACAAGTATCCAATAAGTTGCGGATAATGAGCTTCAGGAAATACTGGTATATCAATCTTTTCTCTTTTTTTGCTTTGCCATTTCTTAGGGACCGTTGCAGACTGGAAGAATCATTTCACTGTGGCACAGAATGAGAAATTTGATGAAGATTATAAGAAGAAAATGTCTGATACCTCTCTTGTTTTTCGCATGGAATTGTAATTACTTGCAATTGAAATCTATGATCTTCAGCTTTTCCCATGTTATATATTTTGCTTTTCTTTCACAAAATGCCAGTGTCCCTAAGATCTTCCTTTCACACATTACTGATTTTTCATTATTGGGAGAGTGCCCAAATGATGCCAAAGTTTAAATCTCCCTCAAGAAAATAACTCCACTGGACAATTCTCAGTCACCCCCACCACAGTTACTTTCAGCATTAATAAAATATTTCAAAGATGCTGTGGGTTTTGATCATTGTAAAACTGCAGTTGATATTGCTGGCATTTTCAAATCAAACTCTAACAGAAACTAGGAGCCAACAGGAAAAAAGGTGTTAAAAGAATGCAACAGATTGTATGAACATTAATCAGTAAATAACAATATATAAATTTAAAGATGGTCAAGTATAAAGAGAGGAACAGAAGTGCAAAATGTAGAATAAATTTCATTTTCTCTCATTTTAAGTTGGACATAAGAAACGCTGTTGAAATGAAAGCAACATTTCCAAAAACACCAAACACCCATTACTTCCTTTGATAAAAATTGCTGAAGGGCTATATAGAGGCATTTATTTACAGTCTAGCTGTGGGCACAGTAGTCCTTATTGCATCTCACATTTGCCTTCTGAACTGGACATCATAATGTTCTTGTAACATTTGGAAAATTCTGAGTTGGTATGAACCAGGTGAAGAATCAATGCTGCAAATGCCATCTCCCTCTTCACTGTTATAAAAGTGTTCATCAGATACTTCATGTCATTGCCTTCTCCTTTACCTTACCAATCAAATATATAAACAGCTTACTGAGGCTCTTAGTTGCAATAGGGCCTGGTAGATACTGGAAAATAAAAACCAGTTCTGCTTCAGCATTAGTACCATAACTACAGCCTTGCTTTGAGCTTGTGCAAAATTAACTGAAGCAATTCATAATCCATTTAATTAAAGGCAACTGTTACTAATCCACTTTTGGATTTAAAGCGCCATCATGGAGTTGGCATGCAAAAAACTCCACAAAGACTTCCTGCTTAACTGAGTTTGCACTCTGAATGTTGGAGGGAACAAAATGTAGATTACAGCAGCTAAAGGAAAGTACATCTTAGTCTCATTTAGTCTAGTTTAGTCAAGTTTAATACAAAAAATGTTTGCTGGGGATATTTTCTCTTTGGCTCATGGAGAGTTAAAAATAAGCTAAAAAGCCGTAGCAATATGAGCAGCTGTCAAATGCAAAGCTCATTTCAGGCTACTTACTTAATCCACATATTGCAGTCATTAATGCAGCCATCAAGGGTAGCACGTATCTAAAGTGAATGCAATCATAAAGGGCAGCAATACCTTGCATCAATTTGAAAATAAACAAAAAGTTGCCTGGTGAATGTAGGAGTTACATTGTCCTGGCCCACAGAGTTTTGCCCAAAAATGCAGGAATCGCTGAAACTGGAAGCATGTATTTACTACATTCATGTAATATTTTTTTTAAAACTTGAGGTCCACAGATTCCTGCCCACAAACAAAGGATGTCTCAGTAAAATGACTACCCGAGAAAAAATTATCTGTCAGAGGCACTGCTGTTTATCACAGCAAGAGCAAGGCTAAATACCAGCTTGAGGAGCTTTCTGCTACTTGTTTGGGTTTTGTTTATGATTAACTTGATTTACTGTCCCACTAGTATGAAGAAAAGGTGTTGCCTGCCCTTTCAGATATTTCCACTCTCTTGGGTTGCTCTATGAAACTATGCAAGTCAGCACAGTTTGTCAATCTAATCCTCATTCAGTGCCACAAGAGGTATCAGTAAATGGAAAACAACTTAACTCAGGAGCTTGGTGACATTTTATGAGCAGTGCTGTACAAAAGGTCACACAGATGACCTGTTTGCTCCTCCCTTGAAATCTCAAAACTATCAGAAAAGCAAAATGCTGACTGGCTGAAGCCTTATTTGAAAAGGGACTTGCATAGCAACTGCAAGGATAGGGGCACCATATTATAAGGGAATAGTAACACATTGAGAAAGTCACCTTTGCTCTCACTTCCTTAGGTAACTTTTCACCCAGCTGCAATTCAGCTGCTATAAACAACAGATAAAAAGTACCACAGGTCAGATTGCAGTCCTAGAATACAAAAGGGGAGAAACAAACACTTGATATGTGGCTACATAAGAAGTGGCTTTTCTTATGCTATTGATATTATCTTTCTATATATTCAGAGACAGGAATCTAAACTATTTTGACAAAATATAGCTGGCAGGAGACTTTCTGGTTTTTATGCCTTCTCCAGCCACCACAGCTGAGAGATCAATTTACAGATTCAATCATGATTTGCAAAATATTCACTAGTGTAAAACTACAGGGAGTAGTTTATTGTTACTAGTGAAAATTATTTGACCTGTAGTTATGAAGAAAATTTGGGAAAAAGGTTAATGGGTTGTATGCATCCCTCAAAGGCCATAGATTCTACCATGGCTTGGTGTCTATTTTGACTTTATGTCAATAGAATTGTGCATATGCTTCTGGGCATATGCCTGGAGGGTGCCCTCATCTAGAGTGCCTTTAACTTCCATGTCTTTAGGTCTGACAGTTGCTATGTACAGAAGAGCTTTAAATGATGTGTCTGTATATGGCGATTTTTTACTAATACCAACAAAAGTTGGTAAGAAATTTAACATATTTTTATGTAAGGTACTGTAAATCAATGAGCACCTGCAGAAGGAGATTGTATGTGTACAGCCACATTATTTCAAATAATTTAAACTATTGTCGCACTTCTGATGGAAACACATGACTCTATTTACTGTGGAGACAAAAGTGTACAGAAATACATTAGGCATAAGTCCTAAAAATACATCCATGCTTTATTTTCATCCAGTTATCCAGATGCACAGCTTTACTAACCTTCTCAGATGCAACATCTTCAATATCAGTTTAACAAGACTTGTAGCAGTTTAGCTAATGCAATCCCACAGCAACTTCTTCAATGCTGCTTGTTTCTTCTTTTAGAAGAAAGTGTCCCTGCTGGGTTTTGATAGTACAGAAACTTTGTTATTCATCTCAAAAAATGTTTCAGGGTCAGTGTCCATTAATGCATGTTAACTGTTCATGTGGTTCTGTTTTGCAGCTTTGCATTAACAACTACCAAAAGAAATCCTTCCATGGGAATGACCAAAGATTCCTGCTTCAACACAGACTGTTTAAAAGACACTGCTGTATTAATTCTAGAATAGCCATATTCCCTCTTGAGCTTGGCTGTCATTAGCAGCTAGGGGAGATATTTTACCTTCACATGGAATGCAACCATTTGTGAAAGAGAATGAAAGAAGCACAGAGCTACAAAAAAATTAAAGAAACAGGCAAGTGAGTTGTTCTATCATCCTAGCTAGCATTCAAAGACAGAGGGATACTGCTTTCCTTTCCACTAATCTAACTTGAAGTGAAAGTCTGTTTCTCCGGTTAAGAAAACAGACCATGCAGAGGAAGATTTTATGTAATCTGCCCTATCCATACAGAATATTGATATCATACTTTATATTAATGGTTTACATCAACATGTTCATAAAGTGTTTTACCTTGACAACAAGGTTAATTATTAATTATGGCATTTTTCAGAAGTGCATTAACATATTTTAAGCCTAGACTGAAGGTTTCATTTCCCTCACATCCTCAATGAATGCTGCAAGGTTTCAGTGTAGGCTGTACGTGAGCCTAGAGGCACACACAGAGTGAGTTAAGCCCTTTATACTTCTAAGATGCAGCCAAACTGTGCTGCCAGACGGAAAGTAATGGGCTTAAGCTGGATAACAAACAAGGCTCTGCCTGCCCTCCAGACCAAGCACTGTGTAGGTAGATCAGGAAAGCCATCATTCAGCAGCACCCTGTGGTTAATGTGAAAGAAGCAAATTATTTATGGATTCTTTTGAGAAGGGCTTTGGCATAGGCTGCTACAAGGGCACTTAGTATCTATCAGCTGTGTGAGCTGACTGCCTTCTGAACTGAAGGCTCCCAATAGAATCATATCCATCTACCATGACTGTGAAGACAGAGGCATCATGTCTAAAGTGGTCCTGATGTGGTACAGGCAATATAAGTATAGGTAGAATCTTAGGTCAGGTGCCTAAAAATTAAGGTAATTGATTTTTTTTATTTGTTAAAGTTGGGCCTTTTGATTCACAGTAATTTGTTATTGTACCAATATGACTCAGCAACATTTGCTACTTTCTCTGTGTGCAATTAAAGGTTCTCCGTGTACTGTTAACAAAAGAACAGACTTTTGTAGCCAGACCTCATACCGGGTGTGAAAAAAAAATGTTTCCTTGTGTGAGTTTTACATTAATCTATCAAAAGGCTTGTTGGTTTTTGCTGGTGAGAACAACAAACTACCCATCTCTGTTTCTTATTACATTTTAAGACTAGAATTAAGGACTGTATATACAGTCTAAGTTTTCAACACCTAACCAAATCCTTCATATACAAAATAGTACTGAGATAAATAACTCTTTTTTCACTGTACCCTTCCACTCCTGTGGGAACTTACTGAACCTCAACCCAACAAAATGGCCATAGTCAGCCAAATAATTTGCAGTTCATCTGCAAGGGGTTGTGGTTTAAGTTTCCAAACAGAGGAGAATAGTTAACATACTATAAATTCATGTGTTGTTTTCCTTTATATTAACCTGGCATGTAAAAAAGGCATAGAAGCAGCTCAAAGCAAAAACTCTGGCCCAGTATGGGTCAAAACTAAGAGTCTGCAACCCTCAGAACTTGCTGCAAAGACAGATTCTACAGTGGCAAGTATTTAAAACATCTGTTCCTTTATGCTGAAAACACATTCCCCAGTAGCAAAATTACAGGCATTTTCTCATTCTGTACTCTTCAGAAAATTCTTGCAGGTCTAATAATTCCAATGATAGTGAACAAGCATTTGTACCCTACCTTGATGTAAAGACTAATTACAGCCCTGTGAGACTTGGCTTCTCAATGAAAGCAGAATTGAAAATTTGTTATGCTCTGCCCCAACACATCCCATAAATCTCTTGGCAATCTTGTTTTACATACACAATGCTATTTAAAAATATGAATTCATTATTTTTTACAAAGATAATAAAATCATGGGATATATGGACTATGTAAATTATTCTTATTTTTCTCAGTTGTCTCAAATTAGATGCAGTTATTATTATGTATCAGCTTACTGTCTCCTTCTAGATAGGTAAGACACAATTCTTAAATTGTTTAAGAAAACTTTATCAGACTATTGCAGGTACAAATCAACATTTTCCCCTGAAAAATTCAGAACAACTTGCACTTTATTGTAACAAACTGAAACAATCAACAGACAAAATCCTCAACCTTTTTTCTTATAGTTATTCTAGAAACTTTTAAAATTCTTCTACCACTCCCTAACCAGGATTTTTTGCAATTGCTGTTGCAATTCAGGACCAGAATGAAAGACTGTCAAGACAATCTCAAAGGTACAATATGCCTAAACTCTGTTACATAAAATGGAGGGAGGGCTGAGTGGTCCCTAGCCAGAATCAGCTACAGAAAGCCTGAAATGAGTGAGCCGGTAGCTCATTGTCTTCAGTACTAACACCTCTGAAAACT
>NW_005055704.1:0-401 GCF_000277835.1 Geospiza fortis
CATGGACTACAAATCCCAGCATGCCTTTGGGGAGACAAAATGGTCAATCGGATAAAAACTACAAATCCCAGCATGCTTTGGGAAAAAAACCCAAAAGGTCAAATCAGCTGTAAACTACAAATCCCAGCATGCTCTGGGGGGAAAAAAGGCTGATCAGACATAAACTACAAATCCCAGCATGCCTTGGGGGAGCCAAGATGGCTGCCATGGGTGGGAACTACAAGTCCCAGCATGCTTTGGGGGTTGTCCGTATCCCAGCATGCCCCTCCCTGCCCCAAGATGGCCCCCCACATGCTGGCAGCCATGTTGTGGGCGTGGTTTCCCCCGCAGTGCTGGTGCAATGCCAGGAGCCAGCTCGTGATTGGCTGGAGCCGCTTGGCCCCGCCTTCCAGACGCTCTCA
>NW_005055704.1:436-577 GCF_000277835.1 Geospiza fortis
CCTTCTGGCACCTGCGGATCCAGGTGAGGGCGGGGCCGGGGCCAGGGGTGGAGTTTGGGGGTCCCAGGGGGGCGTTTTGGGGGTCCTGGTGACATTCTGGGGGTCCCGGGGTGGTTTTTGGGTGACATTTTAGGTCCCCCC
>NW_005055704.1:2431-5611 GCF_000277835.1 Geospiza fortis
TGTGTCACCTGTGTCACCTCATTGTCACCTCATTGTCACCTGTGTGTCATCTCTGTGTCACCTGTGTGTCACCTCATTGTCACCTCATTGTCACCTGTGTGTCATCTCTGTGTCACCTGTGTGTCACCTCATTGTCACCTCATTGTCACCTGTGTGTCACCTGTGTGTCACCTGTGTCACCTGTGTCACCTCTGTGTGTCAGTTCTGTGTGTCACCTCTCTGTAACCTGTGTCACCTCATTGTCACCTGTGTGTCACCTGTGTCACCTGTGTGTCACCTGCAGCCACCTCAGGTACTCTGTGTCACCTCTGTGTCACCTGTGTGTCCTCTGTGTGTCACCTGTGTCACCTCTGTGTCATCTCCGTGTCATCTGTGGCCACCTCAGATACCCAAGTGTCCCCCAAGTGTCACCTTTGTGTCCTGAGTGTGACCCGAGTTGGGGACAGCCCGGGGGTGGCACCGGGGGTGGCACCGGCACCGTCACCCCCTGGGCCGGCGGCATCACCATCACCGTCACCGCGGCGCCCGCCCACGAGGAGCTCGGGGACATCATCGGGGACAGCCCTGGGGACATCGAGGACGTGGGGGACACCAAAGGCACCGAGGACATTGGGGACATTGGGGACATCAAGGATGTTGGGAACATTGGGGACATCAAAGGCACCGAGGACATCGGGGACGTTGGGGACATTGGGGACATCAAGAGTGTTGGGGACACTGGGGACATCAAAGGCACTGAGAACATCAAGAACCTTGGGGACATCAAGAACCATGGGGACATCAAAGGCTTTGAGAGCATTGGGGACATTGGGGACACTGGGGACATCGAGAACCTTGGGGACATCGGGGACATTGGGGACCTCAAAGATATTGGGGACCTGAAGAATGTTGGGGACATTGGGGACATCAAAGGCACCAAGGATGTTGAGGACATTGGGGACATTGGGGACATCAAGAACCTTGGAGACATTGGGGACACCAAAGACATTGGGGACATCAAAGGCACCAAGGACGTTGGGGACATTGGGGACATCAAGGACATTGGGGACATCAAAAACCTTGGGGACATCAAAGGCTTTGAGAACGTTGGGGACATCGGGGACATCGGGGACATTGGGGACATTGCAGATATTGGGAACGTTGGGGACATCGGGGACATCGGGGACATTGGGGACATTGCAGATATTGGGAACGTTGGGGACATCGGGGACATCGGGGACATTGGGGACATTGCAGATATTGGGAACGTTGGGGACATCGGGGACATCGGGGACATTGGGGACATTGCAGATATTGGGAACGTTGGGGACATCGGGGACATCGGGGACATTGGGGACATTGGGGACATCAAAAACCTTGGGGACATCAAAGGCTTTGAGAACGTTGGGGACATCAAGAACATTGGGGACACTGGGAACGTTGGGGACATCGGTAAGATCAAAGGCACCGAGGACACTGGGGACATCAAGAACCTTGGGGACATCAAAGGCTTTGAGAACGTTGGGGACATCAAGAATATTGGGGACACTGGGGACATGAAAGGCTTTGAGGGCATTGGGGACATCAAGAACGTTGGGGACATTGGGGACATCACGGTCACCACGGATGGAGGACAGGGCGGTGTCCCCATCCTGTGTGACAAAGACATCGGGGACATCGGCGACAGGGCTGTCCCCACCCTGCAGGACATCAGGGACAGGGACACTGGGGACAGGGCTGTCACCATCCTCTGGGACACTTGGGACAGCGATGTCCCCGCTCCTGGGGACAGGGACATCGGGGACATTGGGGACGCTCAGGCCTTGGCCCTAAGGGACCTTGGGGACAGGGATGGCACCGCCCTGGGGGACACTGGGGACATTGGGGACAGGGACGTCTCAGCCCTGGGGGACACTCAGGGTTTTGGGGACAGCGATGGGACCGCCATTGGGGACACTGGGGACATTGGGGACAGGGGGGACAGGGACCTTGGGGACAGCGATGTCACCACCCTGGGGGACCTTGGGGACAGCGATGTCACCGCCCTGGGGGACACTCAGGGTTTTGGGGACCTTGGGGACAGTGCTGTCCCCCCCCCAGGGGACTTTGGGGACCTTGGTGACCTCGGGGCGGTCGCTGTCGCCTGCCGGGCCGGTGGCATCACCATCACCGTGGTGGCCCCGCCCCCCGAGGAGGAGGAGCTCGAGGATGACGTCATTGCCTATGATGTCATTGCGGCCAGGGAGAGTGGTGACATCACAGAGGGGCAGGGCAGCCCCTCCCCTCCACCTGCTGGTGACGTCACTTCCTGTGTGTCGGGAGATGATGTCACTGCTGATGTCACCGATGGTGATGACGTCACTTCCTCTGTCTTGGAGGAGACCCCTACTGGTGACATCATGGGAAGTGACGTCATTGCAGCCCACCCTGGGACTGGCATCACTGATGACGTCACCACATCTGGGAGTGACATTGCCAGTGACGTCATCGTCCCCGGGTATGACCTCATCGATGACATCATCGACAATCATGACCTCACTGATGACGTCACTGCGGAGAGCGACTTCCCACGGGACCTCAATGACGTCACCGATGATGTCATCACCTTGCATGACCTCGCGGATGACGTCATCACCACTGAGAGCGACGGCCCAGATGACGTTATCGAGCATGGCTTCCCCGGTGACGTCATCACCTGGGGTGACGTCACAGCCGCACTCCCTGGCGACGATGACGTCACAACTGGGACTGACATCATCGATGATGTCATCGCCATCCACCACACCCCTCCCCTTCCCAATGATGATGTCATCGATGACATCATCCCTGGCGGGCACCTCCTCGATGACATCATCCATCGAGACTCTCTCCCCCATGACGTCACTGAGGATGACGATGACGTCACCTTCCCCGGCCTGGGCCTCCTTCCCACTG
Organism: Geospiza fortis; assembly: GCF_000277835.1. NCBI lineage: Eukaryota > Metazoa > Chordata > Aves > Passeriformes > Thraupidae > Geospiza > Geospiza fortis. Next base: position 5,345 of record NW_005055704.1, read on the forward strand.
ATGACCTCATCACAGCCGATGACGTCACTTCCTCCCTGCTGGGTGACGTCACCGGTGCCCTCGACGCCGCCTGGGACGACCTCGCCGATGACGTCACTGCCGATGACGTCACGGCCGACGATGACGTCACACCCTTCCTGCCCTTGGACCGCCCCCCGGGCCCCGACGACGATGATGACGTCACCGATGACATCACTAATGACATCACCCAGGGGGCGGAACAGCCCCTGCTGGGCTCCACCCCCTCCGCTCGCCGCCATGACATCA
>NW_005055704.1:6533-6916 GCF_000277835.1 Geospiza fortis
CAAAAATTCCAATCAGTGAAATGAAACAACCCTAAACGCGCGCGAATCCTCCTTGTGACCCCGAAACCCCCCCAAAAAAATTCCAATAAATCTGAATTAATAATCATTAATGTCTCTGAGTACTCCTTGTGACAGCAAATCCCCCAAAATCCCCTCAAAAAAACTCCCCTAAATCCCCCCGAAATTACAATAAATCTGATTCAATAATCCTACATGTGCGTGGATCCTTCTCGTGACACCAAAATCGCCCAAGTTCCCCCCAAAAATTGCAATAAATCGGATTTAATTGTCCCAAATGTGTCCGAGTCCTTCCTGCGACCCCAAAATCCCCCCCCAAACAAGCAGCGCCTACCACGGTCGTGCTTTACGGCGCCTTTTGCGAC
>NW_005055705.1:0-768 GCF_000277835.1 Geospiza fortis
GTGTTCTTTCGTGTCTTATAGCGACACAACATATCATTAGTATACTCATATTTGCGTAAAGCTGTCACAGTTTTATAATGGTTGCTTCTGCACATGCCTCAGTTCCTTCTGTGGTGGTTGTCAGTCTTCTGATGGGCTTCTGATGAAGACTTCTGCAGTCTTCCTCACATTTGAACTTTTTACCTCTATCTTCAGCACATGCCTGGTGCTTCTTGTCTTTCAGTCTAACTTGTTTTTAGCTATTTTTGTAGCTTGCAAGTTCCATAAAAACTTGCTATCTTGCTTTTAATGGCACATGTTACCTTGCTTGCTCTGCTATCTTGCTTGCTTTACCTGCACATCTTGTTACAATATTACTTGTGGTTAACCTTTTGTATCATACCACTTAGGTTTCAAATCCCCCTTTCTTTTTACTTCTGTGAATTCTTTCACAAATTATAGTGTGTTTATTCTCTTTCTACTCTGTGTCTCAATTTATACCTCTTCCAATCATCATAAGACATTGTGGTTCGCTGGCAGCACCACAAAAAGCACTGGCTAAATACGCATGTATACAGAATGATTATTCCTAACAACAAGATTCCCATGAATAATTGTTTCAACCAATTTATATTAGGGACCCAAGACAGTTCTCCCATAAGTGAGTTGACCAGTGTCATGGTTTGACACTGGCACAATGCCAGTGCCCCATGAAAATATACTTCCCTGGTGTTTGCTGTGAGATGTGACCAGGAAATAAGCAAAGCAGGCCTCTACCTTAGAAAAAAA
>NW_005055705.1:1745-6891 GCF_000277835.1 Geospiza fortis
AGCCTGGTGTCAATTTAAAATCTGAACACCTATTGGCCTCTGGCCACTCCATTCCCAGAAAACCTGCTTCCTGTAAACCCACGACAACCAGGATGTATCATGCTTTGTTACTTCATGGAGTATCTTTGCATGTTGCCAGGTTGTATGTATATCTGTTGTTATTTGCCCTGATTGATCTATGTAAGTACAACAAATGGTATCTATCAATGTACAGATTCCTCCCATTTGTGCTGTGATCATATTTAATACCATACGGTTTTGAAATACTACATCTTTTAAAGAATTAATTTCTGTTTGCAACTGTCCAATGGCATCTGCTGTTGAGTTTGCAATTATTTCCATCTCTAATGAGATGTTCACTACTGCTCTGATTGATCTATGTAAGTACAACAAATGGTATCTATCAATGTACAGATTCCTCCCATTTGTGCTGTGATCATATTTAATACCATACGGTTTTGAAATACTACATCTTTTAAAGAATTAATTTCTGTTTGCAACTGTCCAATGGCATCTGCTGTTGAGTTTGCAATTATTTCCATCTCTAATGAGATGTTCACTACTGCTCTTTTTAAGTGTACAACTCCTAAAGTTGGGAATAAAGCTCTAACAAAGCTGTGAATGCCTCTATTATATCTAGTCAGAGGATTAGAAGGTATACTTTGACTAAATTGGTTTCTCCAAATTCCTCTAATGATTCCTGTAATTAAACTAGTGTGATTTATGACTTGTATAGTTGGGATAAGATGCCCCATAGTACACTGGCCTGTCCAATTTCCAGGTAGTTGCTTAAGGGCTATTCCGTTTCCACACAGCCACCAAAAGCCATCTGGCAGATCACAGCTATTTGTAATGCTCATGTTAGAATTGTTAGTATGCCTTGCAAACAGTCATGCCAATGAGCAAATTGAAATTCAAAATCTGGTGAGGTAGGTGATGAATTTACCTGATTTGTTTCATAGAATGGCAGTAATTCTGGTCCAATTGGTAGTATTATTAAACTGGCCAAAGTTTGGTCATGTAAAGTTTGACTCCACATAAATAACAGATTGATTGACGAGTGATAACTACAAAAGGGGTTTACCTGAAGGTGAACTTATTTGTTTGCATTGTGCACTATTATTATACAAGGCATACAGGCTTAATTCAGTCCAAATACTAGAGGGTACCCCTAACAATGGTAAGTGTAATTGTTGTATCTCTCCACACAGCCAACAATCTTTTATTCCAGTATGATTAGCTATTGCCTCAAGCAAAGCCACATACCTATTTACATCAAAAGTTACTACAATTTACCAAAAAACAACAGAGCATAACAAAGTATTCATGATTTACGGCTGAGTTTCAGCTTCAGTCCATCATTATCAATGGTTGTTTATTTCCAAGGTGGTGCAACAGGAGATTTTTTCACTCGGGTATAGTGAATCCAGGTAGGTTTTTCTCTCACGTGAATTGCAGTGAAGGTTGTCAGGAGGACTTGGAATGGTCCGTCACACTTCTCCTGTAGAGGATCACCTGAAAAATTCTTAACATACACCCAGCCACTAGGATTAATTATGTGCAATTTATGATCTGGTTGTTTAGGTTGCTTTTCAAATACAGTGTTATACTTCTGGTGCAACTGAGTGTTAATGGCTTTTAAGTATTCATAAATATATTGATTACCAACATGGATCAGGTTTTCATCATGAATGGCATTTAATCCATAAGGTCGACCCTACAAAATTTCAAATGGGCTGATCTTTTCTTTTGACCTTGGCTTTACCTTGATTCTGATGAGGGCAATGGGTAATGCCTGGTGCCAGTACAAATTTCTCTCCGGACAGATCTTAGCTATTTGTTAAGTATGTGGTTCATTTTCTCTACTTGACCACTAGCTTGGAGCCCGTAAGGAGTATGGAGTTGCCACTCAATTCCCAAGGCCTTGGTGGCAGCTTGCACAATTTGTGCACAAAAATGTGATCCTCTATCAGAGGATATTTCCCTAGGTACACCAAATCTAGGTATGATCTCATTCAGCGGTACTTTTATTATTTCTCCAGCTTTATTTGTCCTACAAGGGAATGCTTCTGGCCACCCAGAGAAAGTATCAGTAAGTACCAGCAAATATTGAAAACCCCCCTTTCTTGAGAGTTCAAAAAAGTCTGTTTGCCATGAGTCTCCAGGAAAAGCTCCTTTGCTAATAACCCTTTACTCTAGCCTAACTGTTGTATTTGGATTATTCTTCAAACAAGTCAAAAATTATGATGTTACTTCTTTAACAATGTCTTGTTAGCCTGGGCCTACAACTCCTTCCTTTTGGTATTGGTGTAAGGGTTCTGCTCCCCAGTGGGTCTTATGTTCCAACTTTATATAATGTCTCATTAACTTTTCTGGTATTATTAGTTGACCTGTTTCTAATTGTCCTCAACCATTCTCTAGAAGTTTTCCTATATTTTCATTTATCCATTTATAATCAGGACGCTGGTACTTTACAGGCTGCTTAGTTGATACTACAGTAGGGATTAAAGCTGCCACAATTGCTTTATTTCTTTCAGCAAAGATTTTAGCTTCATAATCTGCAAATTTGTTACCTGCTTCTGGGAGGGTGTTACCTTTAGAGTGCCCTCAGCAATGCATAATTGTGACTTGCAATGGGAGTTTCAGCGAGGAGTCTAAGGATTTCAGTTGCATATTTGAAAATCTTCTTTTGTGCAGTCAGGAGTCCTCTTTCTCTCCATAGGGCTTTGTGGACATGAATAATTCCATAAGCATATTTGGAATCATTCCAAACATTAACTTTCTTTCCTTTTGCCAGTTCTAATGTTCAAGTGAGGGCTATCAGCTCAACCTTTTGTGCTGAGGTTCCTGCTGGTAATGGGTTTGACTCGATTATCTTTGAGACTGTAGTCACAGCATACCCCGTCCTTTGCACTCCGTCTCACAAAACTGCTGCCATCAATGAACCAGTTCATGACCTCCAGGAGTGGCTCCTCTTTTAGATCTGGGCAGCTGCAGTACACAGCTTCAATGGTCTTTAGGTAGTCGTGAACTACAGGTTCAGCTTCGGACTTTCTTTGCAGAAAAGAGGCAGAGTTAACAATACTGGTCACTTGAATTTCAATATCATCAGATTCGGCCAGGACAGCGTGGTATTTTAGGAACCTTGAAGGAGACAGCCAATGGTTCCCTTTCTAATCTAAAACAGCTGTCACGTGTGTGACACTAAGATAATAATCTTTTGTCTTAGTGTAAACTTTCATGCCTCTTCAATGTTCATGATAACTGCTGCTACTGCCCTAAGGCAGATGGGCCAGCCCTTGCTGACAGTGTCGAGTTGTTTAGAAAAATGGGCTACTGCCCTTTTGTAAGGACCCAGGTGTTGTGCCAGAAACCCTAAAGCTATTCCTTGTCTCTCATGTGAGAATAACCAGAACAGTTTACTGAGGTCAGCAAGTCCCCAGGCCAGGGCCTTCATGAGCTCACACTTTAACTCTTCAAAAGGCATGATTTTTTTCAAGGGTCCACACCACAATACTTTTAGAAACTTTCACTCACTTGTATAAAGGTTTCACAATGAGTCCGTAGTTGTATATCCACAACCAGCACCAACCTGTCATTCCAAGAAAAGCACGGAGCACTCTTACAGTTTGTGGCTTAGGTGTATGGCAGATTACTTCGATCCATGTGGTTCCCAGGGATTGTTGTCCTCCAGAGACTTCATATCCGAGATAGGTCACCTGTTGTTGCACCAGCTGAGCTTTCTGTTGAGACACTCCATAACCATTTAGTCCAAGAAAATTCAACAGACTTATTGTTCATACAAAGGCACTCTTGGATAGTTTTTGTAGCAATTATTAGAACATCTACATACTGTAGGAGTGTTGCCTCCTCAGGTGGAGACTGACATTGTTCCAATTCTTTGGTGTTGGAATGCAGGAAATAGAAGCTTCTCTGAGTACCTCGGAGAGAGAAAGGAATGCAGAGATTGAATTGGAACCTTTAGAGAAACTGAAATATATTAAGCCACACAGACATGAAGTAGGAGTGTAAGTTTTAGTTTTAAGCAAGCAGAAATATACCTTAAGTGCCTTAAGAGACTGTTAGCTAGTAAAAAGCTCTAAAGCCTAGTTTAAAGTTCAGTAATGTTACCTTTCACAAAATTAACTTAGCTCCAGACATAACCAAAACATAGCAGAACATTGTTCGCATTTCTAGCTAAAACAGATTGAGCTATTTGCGTGAACAGATAGAAGTATATGCATAAATTTTGTGTAAGAGCTGACACTACTTTTGCACATTAGAATAAGCTTGGATAGGTGTGAGAAGAATGGTTTTGAAATGTGTTTTTAGTTGATTGGATGATTTATTAATAAAATCCCCCTGTACTGGGGTACAAAATAAAGAAGAAGAAGGAAAAAAAGAGAATAAAGAGTGGTAGTAGCTTCTGCTAGCTGCTACTGCTTCTGCTGCTTCCGCTGCTTCTGCTTGGAACATTGGGACTCTATACCAGAAAACTTTTAGCACGGACTTTAATACTAAGAACCCTTCGCCTTTAAGGCTGATGTATTCATGCAATAAACAACTTTACCACAACCAACAACTGCTCCTATCTCTTTGAAGACCCAAGACCCATGCAAACTCGACACTTTGGCCAATTGATTCCCAAAAATTGTGAGACTGTTTTGAACCCCGGAGGTAACACCATCCAGGCAAGTTGGTTTTTCCTGCCTGTGCTAGGGTTCTCCCATTCAAACGCAAATATGTTTTGACTTTCTTCTGCAAATGGCAGACAGAAGAAAGCCTCCTTGAGATCTATCACCAAGAACCAAACAAGCTTATCTCAGAGTTTACTTAGCAAAGTGTCGGGATTTGCAACCACTGGGTGGATACTTGTCCTGGTTTATGGCAAATTTGGGAGAAAACCTCCAACAGGTGCCCCTCCAGAAAGCCAACCCACATGTCCCCTCCCCCCACCTGGTTTGGGAAAAAAAATTTCCTCGTAGAGAAGTGGAAAGAACCTGTTTATTTAACAGACCAAGCATTCCCCAGTACACAAAATGACGCTGTTGAGTCAGGTATGGACAAAATGACTCCATGGTTCAGAAGGCGAAAAAGAGACATCTTTATTAAGAGGTAATGTCCTTTTATAACCAGGATCGCTAAG
>NW_005055706.1:0-3725 GCF_000277835.1 Geospiza fortis
TTTCTGCGCCAGAGCTTCTTGCTCCGGTTGTGTTCCTGCTGCTGGTTATGGTGACGATGCCCGGGATGGCATCCAGCTCCTGGGTTTTGCTCCCTTCCCATAACTGAGTCCCCAAACTCTCCATTTTTTTTCCCCAAACCTCAGACCTTGTCCCACTAATTGACTCTTTCTCCTCATTAGGCACGAAATGTCACCACTGACCCTAAAACTCAACTATTGACCCCAAATATTCACCTGTGGCCCCCAGTTCCGTCCCCGCTCCCCAGATTTCCCATTTTTGCCCCAAATCCCAGCCCGTGCCTGGCAGGGCCCGGATGCTGCAATCCAGGGCTTGAACTGAGGCTCCTTTGCTCTGCCCCGGCCCACGCAGAAATCCCAACCGGAGATTTCCCCCGGTGCCACAAACCCATGGGAAATCACGGCCAAAAACCACTGAAAATCTGGAGATTTTGGGCAAAGCTCCGGGCCGGCCCCAACACTGAACCGCCTCTCTCGGCACCGGCCCCACGTTGGTTCGGCCAATCGGTGCCCGGGGAGCCGGGGGAGATTTGGGTGAAATGGGCAAAATTGGGGGAAAGCCCAGAGTTGGGGCAGCAGGGAGGACTTTGGGGGAAAATGGCCGAGATTTGAGAAAAAGACCTGGATTTGGGGAAGGATCAGAGAATTCTGTGATACTTGGGAACAGAGAGGAGAGGGCTCGGGACCACACCCACCATCAACACCATCAGGAAAAGCAGGGTTGCCGCAACCACTGGTGTGACGTCTGGCGCAGAAACAGGATCCGGAATCCTCGTCCTTGAGGCTGCTCATGGTCAGCGTCACCGAGCTCTGCCCGTTGTCCCTGCAGATCCTGACCCGGCCCTGCACCGGGGGCGCGTAGTTGGTGCTGCCACCATTGCTGATACTGGCGACGAATTCCAGCCCCTGCCCAGGTCTTTGACGGACCCAGATCATGGCAAAACTGCCAAAATCGAACACGGCCGCTCCCCCATCCCCAAACCTTCACCGGTTTTGCCCCAAATTCCCTTTGTCTGGCCTCAAATCTCCAACAGAGGTTTCCCGTGTGCTAAAGGGCCTGAAACCCTGCAATTAGCCCCAAATCCACCCATTAATTAATTGGGCACCTCCGCCCAACTTTTGCATCTCCTCGTCCCCACGTCCCCTGTGTGCCGCAGGGCTCCGGGCCAAAGTGACCCTGCTGGAGCCCGGGGGCACCTCCAGCCCCCCGGGGGTCCCTGCGCCTCCTCTGCCGAGCGTCCGGGTTCAGTTTCGGGAGTTTTGGGATGAGCTGGATCCGACAGAGACCCGGGCAGGGGCTGCAGTGGCTCCCGGGGATCAACAAGGACGGTTCCAGCACCGGCTACGCGCCGTCGGTCAATGGCCGGTTCACCATCTCCAGGGACAGCGGGCAGAGCTCGGTGACGCTGACCATGAACAGCCTCAAGGACGAGGATTCCGGATCCTATTTCTGTGCCAAAGAGGCTGGCACTGGTGGTTGGATTGCTGTTGCTGGTATTTGCCGTTTCGGCCCCGTCCCTGTCCCCGTGCCCCAGACCCTTCCCTCCAACCCCTGACCCCACTCCTGACCCTTTGTCCCAGCCTTGCCCTGCTCTGGCCCCAAATCAGGGCCGGTTTCACCCTCAGCTCAGCCCCGACCCTCAAATCGCAACCATTTCCACCCAACTGGACCCGTTCTGCCCCAAAATTTCAGTGTTGGAACCGAGTCACGGCCACGGACCCAAATCCGGCCCATTTTCCCCAAATCTCGACCATTGGCACCCAGGTTTGGGGAGCTCGCCCAGCCCATCCCAAAACTCCTGAAACTGAACCCGGACACGCGGCAGAGGAGGCGCAGGGACCCCCGGGGGGCTGGAGGTGCCCCCGGGCTCCAGCAGGGTCACTTTGGCCCGGAGCCCTGCGGCACACAGGGGACGTGGGCACGGCCAAAGCTCAGACATTGACCCCAAAATCCAGAATCTTGGCCCCAAATTGGGACCCTTGCACCTCCCCATCCTCATCCTCTTGATCCTGCTGGCACTCCCAGGTGGGTCCCGCCCCTTTTTTCAAAAATCCACGCCCCATTGGAGTCCCTGGACCAATCCGGTTTCTCGTCCCCACGTCCCCTGTGTGCCGCAGGGCTCCGGGCCAAAGTGACCCTGCTGGAGCCCGGGGGCACCTCCAGCCCCCCGGGGGTCCCTGCGCCTCCTCTGCCGAGCGTCCGGGTTCAGTTTTGGGAATTCTGGAATGTATTGGATCCGCCAGAGACCCGGGCAGGGGCTGGAGTGGGTCGCGGGGATCTACAGCAATGGTGGCAGCATCGGCTACGCGCCCTCAGTCAAGGGCCGGTTCACGATCTCCAGGGACAACGGGCAGAGCTCGGTGACGCTGACCATGAACAGCCTCAAGGACGAGGATTCCGGATCCTATTTCTGCGCCAAGGGTGCTGCTGCTTGGGCTGGTGATAATGACGCCTGTTGTATGCGCACCGCCCCCATTGTCGTGTCCCCAAATGTCCCCAAACCCCGGACCCTCCCCCCAAATCCCAACCCTCGTCCCCGCTCTCGGTGACCGAATTCGTGCCCTCAGCCCTGGGCCCAGCGCTGACCTTTAGGGCAGGCTTTGGGGGAAGATCAACGGCCAAGGGTCGAGGCTTGGGGCCCAGGAGGGGAAAGAGAAACGGAGAAATGGTCAAGAGCCGGCTCAGGGGTTGGGATCTGGGCAAGGCTCTGCGCTTTGGGGACACTTGGGCGACCAGGAGAGAAGGGGACAGGGCCAAACCCAGGATGGTCGCCAGAACCACCAGCAGCGCCTGTCCAGCCAGCAAAACCTCTCTGGTTTTGCCACGTGTGTCACAGAAATAGGAGCGGGAATCCTCGTCCTTGAGGTTCATGGCCAGCCCGAGCAATCGGGGGCCAGGGCGCTGGAGAGATTTGGGTCAAATGGGCAAAACTGGGGGGAAAGTTGAGGTGATGAAGGGCTGGGATTTGGGCAATGAGGGCACTGAGGGTGGCCCAGAGGTGACATTTGGGGCAGAGCCAGAGCGGGGCTGGGGCAGAGGGACAGGGATGGGGTCAGGGGCTGGGGAACGGGGACAGGGGGGTCCCCAATAGCTGCTCAATAGCACCAGCACCATAACCACCAGCACCAGCAGATTTGGCGCAGAAATAGGATCCGGAATCCTCGACCTTGAGGCTGCTCATGGTCAGCTCGGCCAATCAGAGGCCAGGGAGCTGGAGAGATTTGGGAGAAATGGGCAAAACTGGGGAGAAAATGCAGATTGGGGAAGGTAGGGGCAGAGTTTGGGTTAAAATGGTGAAGATTTGAGGAGAACGGCTGGAATTTGGGGGAAGGATCAGAGGATTCGCGGAGATTTGAGCACCAAGTGGTGGCAGCCTGGGACCTCGACCAGAAGCAGCAACATAAGCAACAGCACCAGCACTGGTACCACAGCCACCATCAACACATTTGGCGCAGAAATAGGATCCGGAATCCTCGTCCTTGAGGCTGTTCATGGTCAGCGTCACCGAGCTCTGCCCGTTGTCACTGGAGATCGTGACCCGGCCCTGCACCGAGGGCGCGTACCAGGTGCTGCCATCATTGCTGATCCCTGCGACCCACTCCAGCCCCTGCCCGGGTCTCTGGCGCATCCAGCCCATCCCAAAACTCCTGAAACTGAACCCGGAGCCGCGGCAGAGGAGGCGCAGGGACCCCCGGGGGGCTGGAGG
>NW_005055706.1:4815-6886 GCF_000277835.1 Geospiza fortis
AATAAATTTAATAAAGAATAAATAGAATTCAGTTATTTATTATATATTGAAATATATTATTAGAATATTAAAATTTTATTTACTTTATTGTCTTATAATAAATAATATTTATATCATAATATTTATATTCTTCTCTTTTTATTATAATAATTATTTTTAATTAAGAGGTATCCAATTAATTACGGAGTTAATTGGGGTTAATTACAGCGTTTGGTTCTGGTGGAGATTTGGGGACAAACCCGGGGATTTTGGGGCAAAAATGCTGAAAATTTGGGGTTTTGAGTGTCGTTAATGAGCTGTTAATTAGGAGGTATCCAATTCATTAGTGTCCAATTAATTAATGAGTGGATCAGAGTTAATTACAATGTTTGAGGTGCTTTGGAAACTCTGGTGGAGATTTGGGGCCAAATCCGAGAATTTGGGGGCAAAAATGGTGAAAATTTGGGATTTTGGGGGTCAGTAACGAACTGTTAATTAGGAGGCATTCCATTTCTTAATGACTTAATTGGGGTTAATTACAGATTTTGGCTCTGGTGCAGATTTGGGGCCAAACCCGGAGATTTTGGGGCAAAAATGCTGAAAATCCCGAGCTGGGGCAGCAGCCCTGACCTCCCCCTCAAATTTCACCATTTTTAAGCCAAATTTTCCGGTTTTTCCCCAAATTTGGAGCTTCAGCCCCAAATTGGGACCCTGGGCCCCGATTCCCGCCGGGTTTCGCCCCCAAATTTTCGCTTTTTTGGGGGAAATTTCCCCGATTTTGCCCAAAATCGCCGAAATTTCCGATCGCGCTGCGCCCCCTGGCGGCCGCGCGGGGAATTCGCCGTTTTGGATTTTCCCGCCCCAAAAGCGGCCGCGGTGACGTCATCAGTCATTTCCCCGCCCTTAATTAGCGTCGATTAATCGCAATTAATTAATTCCGACCGATCGCTATTTATTTAATCGGGATTTTTTACTTTATTCACTGTTTATCTATTAATTAATGAATTGGACGCCTGCTCAGCTAATTAAGGAGTTGTTTAATTAATTAATTATTGTTAATTAATTAATTCATGTTATTAACCCCCCCCAGGAGATTTCACCAATAATAAATTCCTAAATAAATAAATTATTAAATAATTTTCCTTCATTACCTAAATAATTAGGTTCCCGAGATTGATTAACTTTCTTAATTAATCAATTAATTAATGAATTGCGTGGCTTTGATTAATCCCGATGAATTAATTAGTTAGACCGCCATGATGAATCCTGATTGATCCATTAATTAATTAATTACCGTAATTCCGGTGATTATCCCCCTATTATCCATTAATTAATTAATTACAGTTCTTTACTCTAATTAATTAATTAATTAATAAACATAATTCATTAATTAAAGGGATTCCTGTGATTAACCCCAACCCATTAATTACTTAAAAAGACACCTGCAATTAACGTTTAATTATTAAATGGCAATTAACCGCAATTAACCATTAATTAATGGAGTTCTGCAGTTAACTTAAATCCTTTAATTGTTTAATTAATTACAATCAACGCTAGGGGCTCCATTAATTAACCACAGCCCCGCAATTAACCAAGAAACATTAATTGGATTCTTGCAATTAACACTGGCCCAATTAATTAATGAAATGGCTGGCTGCAATTAAGTGGGAGCTATTAATTAATAAATTAGGCCCTTGCAATTATCTCAGAGCTATTAATTAATGAATCGGACTATTGCAATTAACTGGGACCTATTAATTAATGAAATGGGCCCTTGAAATTCCCTCGGACCTATTAATTAATTAATCAGAGTCTTGCAATTAACTGGGATCTATTAATTAACGAATCCAACTCTTGCAATTAACTGGGACCCATTAATTAATGAGATAGACCCTTGAAATTAACTCGAATCCATTAATTAACGAACCTCCAGTTAACCACGGCCCGCTAATTACTGAATCCCAATCTTGTAATTAACTGGGGCCAATTAATTAATAAATCCAAGCCTTGCAATTAACTGGGACCCATTAATTAATGAATTGGACTATTGCAATTAACTCGGACACATTAATTAACGAATCGGACCATTGCA
>NW_005055707.1:0-2669 GCF_000277835.1 Geospiza fortis
AAACCTTTGTTGCCCCTCACCCTGAGTGAAGACCTCATCTGAACCAAGACCCCGAGCCGGGAGTCAGTGGAGAGTTGCAAAATTGGGGTAACGCCCTACTACTCTCGTGAGGACAGGCCCCCCAGCTCTGCCTCTAGTGGACAAAGCTGCGCATTCCTCTTCCTCCTAATCACGCTGGGAGAAACGAGGGAGACTGCAGACCCGTCGAGCTTCCCAATCTTGAGCTGATCACTTTTAATAAAGGCATTAAAAGGAGAAAAAGTCTCCTGCCCTGTTTATTTCACATATAGTATTCATTTTAATACTTGCGAACAGCCAATAATATATTATGCATTTTTCACAGTCGAACAGAAGAGTTGTAAGTACCACAACAGATTTCAGCAGTGAAAGAGATAACACTTTTCATTAGGGTCAGTTTAACCAATTTTCATTTTATTCTTTAAAACCTAAATTTAGTTTTTTGGCTTCTGTAGGAGTATATAAAGTGATTTCAAACTTTTATGTTAGCTACAAATTTTCAAAAGTTTTTCTGGTCCTACAGTTAAAAGAAGTAATAGAGGTAATCAGAAGCTGTTGAAATGCAGGAATGTGTCAGGGGTAGCTGACTCACAGGTCAGCTAGACCTTCGGGTTTGTTCTTTCTCTGCTGTAAAGGGGTGTTGGGTTTTCTTTCTGTGAGAGTAAGGGTTTAAATTGCCTCTTTCCCCCCCCCTCCCCCCGCCCCCCCACTGCTGAAAGGAGCTCTCAATACTTGAAAGTTATGGGAGTTGTTACCCCTTTCTCTACGTAACAATTTATTAGCACATTTGAAGCTTCTTTCAGCAAAGGTAAGATTCAGCTCTGCAAAAGCTGGGATATTTGCATATGCAGGTTTGTGTTTTGCTTGCAAACAGCTGGGTTTTTTTGCAGCAGAGGTATTTTTAGCTGACTGCATAGGGGTTCCTCCTGCCCAGTGTGTAATTATTAAGTCAGGAGGGTCTGGTTCATGATGTAACTGGACACTCACAGACCAGAATTCAAAACTTTTTATACCATCCAATAATATTCCATTTTTTTCCGGTGAGACAAATTCTCCACAGATATTAAATTTCTGTTTCCTCTACCTTTTCTCCATATTTTTCTTGGAGATTTGGTGATGGCAGGAAATTACAGGGAAATGTGACCACATTTCTCCTCTGACCACCTTGGGGTCCCTCGGAGAGTTCATTTTTAATTATGGATTTCAATTTGAGTTCTGAAATTTCTCCATGATAGATTAGTAATGTGATGATTGACTCTCACAATTAACAGACATATCATGTATATAGGTTAAGAAAAGTTTTATAGGTTTATATTTATGTTCTACCCCCTCGCGTAGCTATCAAATGACAGTCGGGGTTAGGACATCTGGGAGGGTTGGCTTGTCACTATGGTGACATCTGACGTCCAATCAGGATTTGAGGAAGAGATCTCCACCACTAGACAGTGAAGAAGGGGTTGATGGACAGAACTTTGGGAGAGGTTAAAGGGTTAAAAGGTGAAACCTCCATTGTGTGAGGGAGCACATGGTGGGAAAATCCTTTGTTCCCCGTGCTGTAACTTTTTTTCTCTTTTCAGTCTTCTGTTGTATTTTTGGTAAGGTTAAATAAACCTTTTTAAATTATGAAAAGTGAGTAACCATTTCTCACATCCCTTTTCAAGAGACAGGGGTTTTGTGCTTTTGTTAGAATCCAGTTAAACATTTGAATGACCAATTTCATTAGAGTTTTTCTGAATATCATGATTTTCAGCCTCACGTTGTGAAAAACGCCAATCACTTGTTTTTGAAATTTTAAAAGTTTAATAGTAATAAAATGGTTATAAAAATAGTAATATAATTAGAGTAATAAAAATTTGAACAATTGAGATTAGGACAATACGAGACAATAGGAACAAAGAGTTACGGATGGTCTGGGTACCTTTTCTGGGCAAAATAAGCCCGAAAAAGGAGACACGTTAACAGAGGATTAATCCTTAAAAGCAATAGGCTGTTGCATATTCATACACCTCATACATGATGCATAAATTCCATTCAAACAAAGGATTCTGGTCAGCATCAACTTCTTCCTCTTAATCCTAACGGCATCTTCAGGGCTGAGCGAGGTGGGAAGAAGTTAGTTTCTTCTGATGAGAGAGCAATAAATTCTCTTTCTCTGAATGATTTAGGTGTCCTGTGGTTGCTATTTCACTGCAAGTCCTTTCTTTAAAAAAGTATCTTACATAGCATAGTTTCTATTTTAACATTATGTTATAACCTAAAGCTATATTTAACACACTACTAAAAAAATTAATACAGCATAACTTTCTGACATAACACATATATTATTCATTTTAATATTTGCGTATTATTCATTTTAATAGTTGCGAAAAGCCAATCATAAAATACGCATTTTTCACACACATGATGTTGTTAACTCTGAAATTTCTTTAACATCCGCAGAGGGTTTTTTTTTAATGATGTTAGTTCTAATTTTTCTTCTAAGGTTTTTGGTTTTTTTCTAGCTCTTTGTCGTGGTTTAAGAGGAAATAGGTTTTCTGGGATATGCTGTGGTCAGGCCAATAGGTGTTCAGATTTTAATACTGGCACCTGGTTTGGCCACTTGGGTATTGGATATGCCTCTGAGAACACAGGGGTTAAAAAGCAGAGCTCTC
>NW_005055707.1:3227-4348 GCF_000277835.1 Geospiza fortis
AGGAAATGGGCAAGTGTGATGCAGGTTTGTGAGAGAACTTGAGAAGAATCCTATGTGGCAGGAGATGATGGAGTGGCCTTTGGCTGGACTTTTTCTTGTATAGCCATGGACTGAACCATTTTTCCTGTGACACAGAGACTGCATCCAGGGGGGACGCGAAGGCTCAGAACCAAGAGGGTTCAGTGTTGGTGTCCCTCGGCCCCAGGGGGCGAACAAATTTGGGGGGGACAGGTGTCCCGAAAGTGAGAGACTGCCCTTTTTGGAACTGGACAACGCACCCTTAAAAAGGACAACCCTAGAAGCAGCTCTGGTCCATGTGCAGTGGTGAGAGCCCTCAACATGAAAGGAAGAAGTCATGACGGCAGATGTACTCCGGGCAGTGCCACGAGTGACACGAAAACACACGAGGTTTCAACGGTATTTCCAAGGGAAGCCTATGGTACAAGAAGGACTCCTCTCCTCTTGATGAACTGAGGATTGATTATCTGAAGGGTGGTGATGGACTGAGAGCTGGGAATTTGGGGGAAGGTTTGATTGTTTGTGGATAGATGTATTGTATTGGGAATTTGGTGTGGGGAGGAGGAAAAGGTTTTGCAAGCTTTTCATTTTCCCTGTGTATGTGTGTCTTTTTACTTGTAGTTTAGTTAATAAACTTTTCCTCTATTCCTAAGTAGAAGCCTGCTTTGCTTATTCCTGGTCACATCTCACAGCAGACACCAGGGAAAGTGTATTTTCAATGGGGGCACGGCATTGTGCCAGGGTCAAACCATAACACTCTTGTTTGAATTTATCATGTTCTCTTATAATTTCTTTTCACCACTCACATGCAGCCTTTAAACATGATGCAAATGCAAGAGCAATTATCTTCATTTATGTTCTCTTGAATTTTTTCCCACTCAAATCAGCTGTCCACTGAAAGAGGATTAATGCTGTGCCGCTGCAGAGTTTGATAAGTCTTTAGTCAGATTGTTTGAATCATTTTACATTTTCCTGCTTAGACTTTTGTGAGAAACAAACACTCACTTTTTAAAATTTTAAAGGTTTATTAAACCTTAACAAAAATTACAACAAAAGGACTAAATAAGGAAAAATTGCAGCCCTGGGACCACCATCCCCCCCCC
>NW_005055707.1:4366-5096 GCF_000277835.1 Geospiza fortis
GGCTGGTAACCACGTGGCTGGCTCATCTTCAAGATGGATGCTTCACCTTTTATATCTCTAGCCCCTCCTAGAGCCTTGTCAGTCAACTCCTTCCTTGCTGTCCAGTGGTAGAAGTCACTTTCTTACACTCTGATTGGAGGTCAGGTGCTACCATAGTAATAAGCCAACCTTCCTAACTCCCCGGATTACCAATGCCATCCCATGATAACACATACTGGGGGGAGCACATTGCAGTAACATAACTATACATTTATAAAATTTCTTTTAACAGACATATAATGTTCACCCCTTAATTGTGAGAGCTAACCATTTACTCATCTATAACACTATGACAAAAAATGTTACTAATGGATGTGGGGGTTTAGATAAGTCTCTGCCTTTTGTCGAGGCCTCTGGCAGCAGGCAGTAGCTTTATCGAGGTGGCCAGCACCCCAAAATCGACTCTCATTAACAAGTTCTTTAATAACGACTGATTCAGTCCATTATAGAATTCTTTATTTATTTAATAGACATAAAACTAACAGACATAGCACTAAAAATAAATAAATATTTGAATCCCAAAACTGGGCAAGAAAATAAAACTCTTTAGTCAGGGTTAAAAATTACCAGATAATATTTGCTTTCAGATTTATGTATTAGCTTTTGCATGTTGTTATTGATTATAAGTATTTAGATATAGTACAAATTATAATTCTTTTTAGCTGCTTGTTAATATAACATAATCAGCTTA
>NW_005055707.1:5445-6884 GCF_000277835.1 Geospiza fortis
TGTAGCAGGCAGGGACAGGCGTTTCGCAAGATATCGGGATGTCACGCGGAGATGCAGAAACCTCTCTCCCCCCTCTGTCCCCGATAACAATCACCCTTGGAATGTAGCCAAACTTGTACCCCCTCTAACATAGAAATACCAGTAACTTTCCACTGCTTGCTAAGCATCGTACGACCCCTTTCCTGACGTAGAGAAGCCCTATCTATAAAACCCCCTGAACTGTAACATTAAAGGCCTTTGACCGTCCACCACATTGGTGTCTGCGTGTGTCACTGGCCCGAGTGACCCATGAGGGAGTTGGGTTGCCGTGCTGTATTCTTTGAAACCAGGTCACCCCTTACCGCTACACATTACTCATCTATCGCAGGCTTTTTTGTAACTAAGAAGAACAGTGTAATGCCATCCACTGACTGACCCATCCAAGTGATAACCATGACACAAACCAGAGCACTGGAGGACAATTAGAGAATACCATGTTAAATTTAAGGAGGACATACTAAATCCTTATCAGAGGATGTGAAACAACAGGATGGAGACACAAGAAGAAATAAAATATATTGACTTGACACACAGGATTTCATGCAGATAAGCGGGAGTGTGAAGAAGCCAAACAAATGAGCTCGTAATGTTATAGGTAATAAATTATAAAGCCAAATTAATAATAATAACAATTAATTTTTCTTTCACGACTGAAATACGGTCTCTGATAGCCACAATCAAAGGGACAGTGTTGAGCCTGGGATCGGCGCTTGGTGAACCCTGATCCGACCTCTATCGCTTCGGATCCCCACAGTTCACGAATGCTGTCTCCATCGGGTTGGTTTTATACAGTTTGTTTCCGCCTGAGGCAGAGGTTCTTCTATTCTTTTCCGTTGCTTCACATATTCATGCAGTCTCCTTTCTCTGTGTGGGGCTGGACAAAGCTGTTTCTGGGAAGCAATGAATGCTGATGTCGAGTTATGGGAACTTGACATTGGGATGCACGTTCCTGATGACTCTGACTATCTTGATTGTAGATACTTATTGAGTATTCATCACTTTTTGGTGTTTCCTGAACAGTCCCAGGAAAGGGCCCATCTCTGCATGGGCTATGTCTTTTGCTTGCTAATTAGGTCTTCTCCCTTTGCTGCCATCTGGGGTTTCCCAATTTTGTGAGGTAGTCGTTTCCCCGAGTGTCTGTGGTTTTAAAGATTTTCTTGTACAGGCACAACTTATTCACAACTTATTTCATGTATATTTTACATAAGCACGAATTATTCCATAACATATATTACACTAAAACATCAGAAAGCTCAAAAGAATGTTTGAATAATATATGAAGTACACGAATATGCATGTACTCCATTTAACCCTATAAAGATAACACTGTTTGTATGTACTGACCCGACCAGGCCAGTGTTCTTTGGCTGTTTGCCAGGAGCACCCCAGCACTGGATTTT
>NW_005055708.1:0-6869 GCF_000277835.1 Geospiza fortis
AAAAAAAAAAAGCAGGACAGACAAAACATACCTAACAGTTGAGGATACTGGAGAAGACAACAATTTGCATAGATATGCAATAGTTTATAGCATTATTCTAAAAAATGCAAAACTGAAATGAAGACAAAGTAGTACTGTGGTTTTAATTTTGTGCTGTGCTTTCTGGTTATCTTGGTAAGGCAGAAAGTGTAGCTATTGCTTTAGTTATTCATCAGAAGGACTATCTTCTACTCCTGGCACACAGAAAAGTACCACCTAAACCGGCAATTTACAGACAGGACTTTTTAATGCTTATCTATGTAGACTATACTTTAAACAAAACACAACTAGAAGAAATATTATAGACAAAGTGTTTATATAGCCTTTGCAGGAATAGTATAGCAGAGAGTGAACTGCATCAAAACCCACAATGAATGTGATTGCCTTAAATGAGGTCCTCCGAACCAATGAGTCTGTTGCCCTCCAAGTAGGTTTTTACATTATTTCAAGAGATAAGGTTAAAATTCCACCAGTATTTTTTGGAACGAGGGGGGCCACTCATGAAGCTGTTGAAAGGGCAAACCATGGAGAAGAGCTGGAGATTAAGTGTGCTCCAGTGCAATGATACCTGAGATGAAAATTCATGTAGATACCAGAGACTACGTGTCTCCCCAGTGCTCTTCTAGATGTGCTTTATTCTAATTCAGCATCAACTGAGAGAATTTACAAAACTCTGCAAAAAAATAGGCCTAAAAGAATTTAAATAATCCCTAAAGTCATGACAAGCTGATGCAAATACTAGCAACTTTGAGGCAACTTTTGTGTTCTACCAATTAAACACAGGCTAAATAAAGGTTACATTTTCTTCATTAGTCTTTTATTTCCTTGCTTTCAAATTTCTATATGCCCTTGCTTTTAAATTCAAGACTTAGTTCTAGGTAAGTACGAAGGGGAATTTTAGACAAAGATATTGTTTCAAACTGCCAACAGATTCTGAAAACCATATATTGTGTTCAAGCTCTGCTTCCTGTCTAGTGCGCTAGATTTGGTTTAGGTTTGGCTTTCCCAAGATGGAAACTGGGATCTTGGTGAATAATTCTGATCCAAAGGTAGTATTTCATAGTCATAGAAAGCCCAGAGCTGGCTAGCAATATGGAACAAGATTGAGTATATTTGGCAAATAAAACCAATATGCAAGAGATTTGTTCAAAGTGTTTCAGAGAAGAGTAACTAAACTGACAGGATGAAACAATGCAGAGGGAAACGCAGCTTAAACTATTCTTGAGTACATGTGAACTATAATCTAGTGTGGAGAGAAATACTGTTGCCCAGTGATATACCCAGGTCATTTACCTACTTCTCCAGGTATCAGATGAATGCATTAATTAATCTTCACATTATGTCTTGGTCTGTTTCAACCAGGACTTAAGAACATGCTATTTTCTTCAAATATGGAAAAAGTTTTTAGTTTGCCCACGAGCCACAGAAACAGGGGTAAACTGAGAAGGGAACAGGATGCAGATTTTTTAATCTATCTGCCTTTGCAGAATGTCACAAAGGCACACTTAGTATTACATTGTAACAGTTTGCAAAACGCGAGCTTCTAGTTCAGCTACTCTTCCTAGATGCTGAAAGCCACCCTGCCCTTCCACTCAGCCAAGCTTTACAAGTTCCTGATCTGAGAAGCAGAAATATGGTTTGAATTGAAAACAGATTTGCAGCAGCACTGCACATACCTTCCTACCAATACCCTCACAAAATCACAATTTGACTGCCATTTCAATTGTTTCTGATTGTTTATTTTTCCAAATAGGAGTTTCTCTTCCTACCTTTCCCAAGAAAAGATATCTAAAAGAGATGTTAATTTCCACTTCCTTTCCATCTTCTCCTGTTGTTTTCTGTTTTCTCTACAGTTCAACCCACATTCCCTTGGAATTTAAATTTCTTAAGACACTGTTCTTGTTCTTTCCCACCTAAACTGAACTATCTAAATTAAACTTCCTCTACTAGCTGACCAGCTGTTCAAGCCTTTCAGACAGGAAACTCAACAGAGATAATGATTTTTACTCTGATTTCCCCCCAAATCTTAAGTGTGAATTTAGACATTTTTATTACACGATAAATTACAAGGCAACATGAGGTACACTGCAAAGCATCATCTTGAAATACTAGTGAACCTCAACTCAGAAAAAAGACTGTCATCTAGATTCAACAGCTCTAAATCAGATTTTAAGTTTCTCAGGAAAAATAACTGTTGTGTACAAGCCTAAGAGCAGGACCTTACAGTACTCAAGCAGTACCAGCAAAATGATTAAAAATGCAGCAACAATTGGTTTCCTTGCAAGAAACGCCACAGTGTATTGCCAGCTGATCCTATTCATTACTCCAAAGCAAATATTTAAGTATTTAAATTATTAAAGTTCTTTAGCCAGTGCTACCTCAAGGAACACACTATGCATCAAGGAACAGTTACTTGCCCTACAGTAACTGTACTCACTTGAGATGTCTACAGATTCTGGATTCTTATAGACAGTAATGCCTGCTGCAGCATGCACTTACTTTTTCTATTCTTCTCAAACCTGAAAATCTAAGAAGGTCTAACTAAACAGGGGAAGAAGAGTTGATCATGCTTAATACTGAAGAAGCCACTAACTCCAGAAATCTGTAAGGAAAGCAAGAGGACGGAGAATTCTCTGACCAGCAGGATTAAGTGTTTCTACATAGAAGAGTATCTGACTGCTACTAGGGTCAAACAACAGAATTGTCAGCAGTAACTCAGGAAGACAAAATTGTTCAGTAAGTGTTTCTGTCCTGTATTTAAGTAAAAGCCAAATAACTGTCCTACTACTAGATGACAATGAAAAGCTTCCCACTGACAATAAGTCAGGAGCATGTAAAAACAGCTACGGAAGCAAACACTTAATAAATCAACAGAATGATAACATTTTCATTTGACACTTTTTAAGAGAAGGCTGAAGAGCTCTCTGCAGTTTTAATGCTGCAAGCCTTTGGCCATGGGAATGTTCCAGTGGGTTTGAAAAAAGCTAATACTGTGATAATACTGAAAAAGAGTAAACAGACTCAAAGAAGTAGGGACAGAATTAGTGCACTCAAAATGCAATTATATGAACAATTAGATTAAAAACTAATTTCTTTATTTAAATCAATGATGACACCGTTGTTGATATAATATACTTGAGAGTTCTGCACAGCAAGTGTCTTACTAGGATACAGGAAAACACTTTGATTAAATGAAGTACAAGACATACTTGGAATACATGAATTAACTACTGGCATGAATTTTAGATGCAGGTTGAGAACTATCATTTCTCTATGATAAATTATGACGATGCCATTGACAATGTGCATTTTTATCACCTTTTACTCTTGAAATTACTGCCTTTTAAAAAATATGAGTCTTCTACAAGCTGTAAAAGACAACCCACCTACAAGACAGCCTGATCTTCAAGAGGGCAATCACAATTGGGGTCTTGGTGAGTATTCCTAGCATTCTAAAAAGACTGTCATTGTCCTTGAGAGAAACTTCAGATACTTTCTATGAGCCAGATGCACCGACAAGTTTGGCTCTGATCTCAGAGATCAGAACAAAGTATGTGATCCTGCCAGGAGGTTCAAAAGGCAAGAAAACTGCACAGAACCTGAAACAATGGCCCTAAAGTGCTGAGACTGAAAAAAGACAGAAGACAAGTTTCCGGCCTTCTTCTTAAGTTGGAGCAGTACTGGAAATAAAATCCCTTCCCTCTTTCACTCCATGGATACTTGCCATAGATCCCCATAGGTGTATGAGAGTTTTCATTTTGTGTCAGGAGCATCTTGCAAAAGGAATGCATACCTGAAACTGGGTAATATACTCTTTTGTGAACATCCTGAGGATATCTGAGACTAAGGTAACTCAAGCTAACCCCCTTAGCTCTGAGAATCTATACTGCATCCCCAGACACTCAGCATATACAACATATATTTACTTAGGAGTAACATACATGCAAAAAACTTTCACCTCACCACCACCAGCTGTGAAGAAAATTTTAAAAGCAGTTTCGGAACAAAGAGGAGAAAAGCCCATGAAGTACTAATGCAGAGGAATGATGCAACAATTCAGTATTTTCAAGAATTTGAAGAAAAAACATCATTCTATTCCTCAATAGATATTGCACTAAAAAATTAACCAGACTAACTGAAGTTCTGCAAACTTTAAGTGAGATAATTTACTATGTGCTGTTATAAGCACGACTTGAAATGCATACAAGCATGATCATCTAATTCTTCCACAATTTATTAATTTCCTTTGAAAATGATGCTAAAATAAGGAATGTAATTTAAGCATGCTGACAGCAAACTATTTACACAAGATTGGTACATAAATAGCTCTAATTCCCACCCTAACTTAAATTCATCCGTTTCCAATTTAATTTTCATATTAAGAAAATAGTGGGGAGAATTGTTTCAACTGTTTTGATTTTATAACATAAAATCTAAATGCCTCAAATGAAAATTGGATAGCCAGAGAGAGACTTTGTCAGATGAAAATATTTACTTAACATCACTACTTCAGTTTACTTCAAGCATTTCATAAGGCTTTTTTCTTTTTTAAATCAGATTCTATTTCAAAATGATACCATGCCTTTGTCTCAAAGTCTTGTTATAAAGAATGCCTTAGAAGGAAAACCAGCATAATTGAATTTAAAATTAATAAGGTTAAAAACTGAAACTTAAAAAGAAAAAAACTTAAGCTGTGAAACACTGAAAACCAGCCAAAATTGTTTTTAAAGTTCTAGATGCTGGAAGAAAGCAATGCTTTAAGTAGCATTCTGCACTACTTCATCTGAAGCACTAAAACATTGAAACATGTAGTTTCAATGCAAGTTAAACTGTGGATATTTAATTTTTAATTTTGTTTGTTTCAGCATTTAGACTATTTTAGGAAACAGATATTAGACCAAAGCCTCACAAGGTATCAGCAGATGAAAGATAAATTGTCACTTGGGCAACTATTTACCTTGAAAACTGTCAGCCAATTTTTTGGTCAAATTTAGAGTAGCTGAATTACTCTTGCATGCCAAAGCCGTCAGATTGCAGCAGGAGTGGAATGGAGCTGCCACCACACACAGCCAGCCACTCCCACTCATATCAGCTGTGCAAGTCAGATACAGGCCTCACTCTAGGGTCAATGCAGCAGGAAAATGAGTCCTTCAGGAGCTGTGTACACTCCTGCAGAAGAGCAGCTAGGAAGAAAGATGTAGGAATGAAGACCTCAGTTTTGGAGTGACACTTCAGTCAACTCTTGAAAGGAATCCCTTTGACTTGATTCCAGCTGTAGACCAACCTGGAAAACTGTTTGTAGGGTAGGGGTTTTTTCTATTAAAATAAATGAATCTTCCAGGTGAGTGTGTCTGAGTTGATAAGCAGTAAAGTCCATTCTCAAGCCAATGCTAGTTTCTTTCAGGTCATTTGCTAGTGTCTTCAGGTGCTACTGCAATGGTCAAAAGAAGTATGTAAAAAAAAATTATCCAGCATCCTATAACGAGTTATTGCAACCTGTGTAAGACCTGGTAAAGGTCTTATATAGGTTGCATATGCATACATATACATGGCTTGACCCCAAGCCATCTTTTCCAGGAAATAACCAATCCCATACTGATTCAGTACATTAATAAACTAGCTGAGACACTATTACAATTAGAATTTTATTAAGTTTCCTTCAGCTGGACAATGCCTTGGGGGCAGGGGGAAAATCCAGTAACTTAAAAATTCTTCCAAGCTGACAAAACTTACATGATCAGAAACATGAAGGCCAAGTTGGTACATTTCAGTCCTGATAGTTTTCCAAAATAAACACTACAATATACAAAATGTTTGAAGAAGAAATCTATATAAACATGCTAATAAAAAACTCCACCTTTCTTGACCAGGCAAGTCACTAAAGAGCAATGTGAACTGTGCATGTAATGACTCTGTTTGTCATACAAAACACAGTATTTTATTACAAACTGCCAACAAAAGAAGTACACTTCTAGAGAGCTTTCTCGGATTTAATTTCCTCTCAAGACCAGAAGAGTGAAGCCAAAACACAGGTGAGAAAGGTATCTCCCTGCAGTGCTTAATATATAGATACTATTTGATACAGCTTTTTGCTAGAAAAGCAATGCTGAGGAGTCCTGGCTGTGAATACCCTTCCCCTGGTCACCACAACGCTGAGCACAGTGAGGAATATGAGCTCTAATAAATATCCTGAGAAAAACCAGCTTGGCCAAGACTTTCCAGAACAAATTCACTGCAATGTAGGTCTATGCATACGTGTGCCTTGTAGAATGGACATTTTGGTACAAAATTACTGGACATCTTTTGAAGAAAACTGTACATTTACTGGACAAAGCTATTAGTTTTGTATTAGGGTTTCAATGGTTTTCCATTATGTAAACAAAATGTAGGACCTAGGTAAAAACATTTTTCCCCTCACACACAAGCACAGTAAAGATATCATCTGCTGCCTACCTGGGGAGTGAGCCTTGGAAGAACACCTCTCACACAATGGGCTGTAACAATGAAAATCTAAAACCTAACTGCTTTCGCAGCCACACTGCTAACAGAACAAAGTACATTATTTGAACTTCAGATAATTACCAGCCATCTCTGACACAAAACTAGGAATATGTTCTTTTTATTTTTGCCCCAGGTAGACAAATTTTCTTAAATGAAAACAGAAAATACAGCCTGACTCTACTTGGTGTGAAAGGAGTGCATTATCCAGCTTGGGGGAGAAAAACAGGGAAACCCTTCTTATCTTACTTCAAAGCTCGTTGGTAGTGGACAAAAAAAAAAGCAATCAAGTAGCTTCACACTCTTTAACTTCTCTTGTTCTGCTGTCTCTT
>NW_005055709.1:0-2331 GCF_000277835.1 Geospiza fortis
AAATACCCAATAGTCAACAGAGAATACAAAATAAAAAATGCAAAATACCAAGCCAAAATATAAAATATTAAATCCCAAATAGAAAATGCAAAATTCCAAATGGAAAATCCCAAGAAAATGGGAAAAAAATGGGGGAAATTGGGGAATAAATTGGGGAGAAATGTGGGATAAGGGAAGAAATTGGGGAGAAATGTGGGATAAAAATCAAGGAAAAAAACAGGAAAATTTGGGGGAAAATCGGGGGAAAATGGGATAAAAATCAAGGAAAACATCAGGGAAAAATTGGGAAAAAACCCCAAGAAAAATGGGAAAAAATGGGGAAAATTAGGGAAAAAAATTGGGAAAAAATAGGAAATAAAACAGGAAAAAATCAGGGGAAATTGGGGAAAAATCAGGAGAAATGGGGGGGAAATCAGGAAAAAATAGGAAAAAAATGGGATAAAATCAGGGGGAGAATGAGGAGGGGAAATGGGGAAAAATCGGGAAAAAAAATGGGGATAAAATGGGGAAAAACGGGGGAGAAAATTGGGTAAATTGGATAAAATCCGGGAGAAATCAGGAAAATTAGGGGGAAAATTGGGAAAAATGGGGGGAAAATCAGGGGAAAAAATCAGGAAAAAGGTGGGGGAAACCACGAAAAATTGTATAAAATAAGGGGAAAAAATGGGAAAAATGAGGGGGGAATGGGATAAAATCGGGGGAAATAAGGAAAAAAATGGGATAAAATCAGGGAAATAACGGGAGGGGGGGATGGGGAAATGGGGGGAAAACGGGAGGAAAAAAACCATTAAAAAGCAGGGAAATAACAGGAAATAAGCACCAATATTTTATCAACACGAATATTTACAATAAATATCCAACACACCCGGAATAAAAACACAAAAAAGAGGAAATTACCTGTTCTGCGCACGAGCTCCAAGATGGCGGCGGATCCGTGAGGGAGAAGCTCCGGAACTTCCAACGGGGCTCGAGCGGCTTCGACCTCGTGCTCAAGGTGGGAAAAGTTGGCAAAAAAGTTCCCAAAAATTAAAGAAATAAAAGAAAAAGTCCTGAAATTCCCATTAAAATGTAGAATTTATAAAACATTTCTCGGGTTTTTTTCCGTTTCCCCTCAGGCTCGGTGGCCCCTCCGGTTTTCCCGCCTTTCCCCTCAGGCTCCGGGTCGCCTCAAATTCAAGGAAAAATCGGGATTTAGAGACAGAAAAAACTCCTAAAAATTCCAAAATAAAACCTAAAAAAGTCCTGAAATCCTAAATAAAATCCAGAAGTCCCCAAAAATCCTAGAAATCTCAAAAATTCCTCAGGGTTTTTTCCGTTCTCCTCAGGCTTGGGGTCCCCTCAGGCTCCGGGTCCCCTGAGGCTCGGGGTCCCCTCAAATTCGGGGGAAAATCGGAATTTAGAGCCAGGAAAAAACCCAAAAATTAAAAAGAAAAAACAAAAAAAGTCCTAAAATCCTAAATAAAATCCAGAAATCCCAAAAACCCCCAGAAATCTCAAAAATTCCTCAGGTTTTTTTTCCGTTCTCCTCAGGATTGGCGTCCCCTCAGGCTCAGGGTCCCCTCGGGCTCCGGGTCCCCTCAGGTTCAGGGAAAAATCGGAATTTAGAGCCAGAAAAATACCAAAAATCCTGAAAAAAAAACCCTAAAAAGTCCTAAAATCCCAAATAAAATCCAGAAATCCCCCCAAAAAACCCCAAAATCCAAAAAATTCCTCGGGGTTTTTTTCCGTTTCCCCTCAGGGTCGGCAGCCCCTCAGGCTCCCCTCAAGGCTCGGGGTCCTCTGAAAATCGGGGAAAAATCGGAATTTGGAGCCAGAAAAAAATCCCAAAATTAAAAAAAAAAAACCGAAAAAAGTCCTAAAATCCCAAATAAAATCCAGAAATCCCCCCAAAAAACCCCAAAATCCAAAAAATTCCTCGGGGTTTTTTTCCGTTTCCCCTCAGGGTCGGCAGCCCCTCAGGCTCCCCTCAAGGCTCGGGGTCCTCTGAAAATCGGGGAAAAATCGGAATTTGGAGCCAGAAAAAAATCCCAAAATTAAAAAAAATCCTTAAAAAGTCCTGAAATCCCAAATGAAATCCAGAAATACCAAAAAAAGCCCAAAATCCAAAAAATTCCTCAGGGTTTTTTCCTTTTCCCCTCAGGCTCTGCCTCCCCTCAGGCTCGGGGTCCGCTCAAATTCGGGGAAAAATTGGAATTTAAGCCAGAAAAAACCTCTCAAAAATTTATAAAAATTCTTTAAAAGTCCTGAAATGCCCTCAAAAAAAACCCTAAAAAATTCCTGAAATCCCAAATAAAATCTAGAAATCCCAAAAAATTCCTCAGGGTTTTTTCC
>NW_005055709.1:5905-6861 GCF_000277835.1 Geospiza fortis
CCCCAAAAATTCCCCAATTTTTTCTTAAATCTCCCCAAAAAATCCCCAAAATTTTCTCCCAAAATTCCCCAAATTTCTTCCTTCAATTCCCCCCCAAAATCCCAAAAAATCCTAAAAATTTCTCCAAAAAAATCCTTAAAATTCACAATTTTTTCCCTTCGATTCCCCCCAAAAGTTCCTCAAAAAATCCCCAAAATTCTCTCCAAAAATTCCAAAAATCCTCAAATTTCTTCCTTCAATTCCTCCCAAAAAAATCCCAAAAATTTCTCATAAAAAATCCCCAAAAATTCCCCAATTTTTTCTTAAATCTCCCCAAAAAATCCCCAAAATTTTCTCCCAAAATTCCACAAAAAATCCCCCAAAAAATCCCAAAAATTCCCCAAAATTTCCTCAAAAATTCCCAAAAAATCCCCAAAATTTTCCTCAAAAATTCCCCCCAAAATTCCCCAAAATTTTCCTCCAAAATTCCCCAAAATTTCCACATCAAATTCCCAAAAAATTTCTCCAAAATTTGCACTACAAATCCCCCAAAAACCCAGATTTCTCCAATTTCTTCCTTTAATTCCTCCCAAAAAATCCCCGAACTTGTGAAATCCCAAATAAAATCCAGAGATCCCAAAAATTCCTAAATCAGACACAAAATAGTCCCACTCAGTGCTAAGAGCGTGGAAGGCGAAACCGCGGAGGGATATCAGCGATCGAGAGCTCAGCGTAACGCGCTGCGGAGTGATCTCTCGGTGATACGGCCGTGACCGGATCTCCTCAAGATCCGGCAGAGGGAGAGACGCGGAAGGATACATGCAGGGCGCTGCAGCATCCCGCTGCTGTGCTGCCGTGTATAGTCCCGGTGGCGGCGGAAACGGCGTGACAGAGCACCGGGATTGCCGGTCGGAACCGGCACCGGGCTGGGCTCGGAACCGGCACCGGGCTGCACCAAAGCTACGGTGAAAACAGTG
>NW_005055710.1:0-6854 GCF_000277835.1 Geospiza fortis
GCCCAGAAACCCACGGAACACAGCACTTTAAGTTCTGTTTTCTGGGCTGAGGTATTTGCTGGCAATGATCAGTTACCTGAGAGGAGGTCACTACAACATATCCAGCCATCCATTTTCTTCCTCATACAGCAAGGCTCGCTCACCCTTCAATAGCCCTACATGGCCTGTGCATAAGTCTAATGGAGAATGGAGACTGACAGTAGATTATCCCCTCCCTAGCTTTCTTGTAGGGCCTCTAAAGGCTGTACTAGAAGGCTGATATAAGGTATCCCTGGGGCCTTCTCTTCTCCAGGCTGGACAGCCCCAACTCTCTCAGCCTGTCTTCATAGGAGAGGTACTCAGGACCATTCCAATAGGTCCACAACCTTCTTATGTTGAGGGCCCCAGAGGTAGATGCAGTACTCCAGGTGGAGTCTCACCAGACAAGAGTAGAGGGGGACAACCATCTCCCTCGACCTGCTGGTCACAATTCTTTTGATATAGCCCAGGATGCAGTTGGCTTTCTGGACCTCAAACACACATTGACAGGTTATGTTGAGCTTCTTGTCCAAAAACACACACAAGTCATTCTCCTTGGAGCTGCTCTCAACCCATTCTCTGCCTAGCTTGTACTTGTGCTTGGGATTGCCTGGACCCAGGTTCAGGACCTTGCACTTGGCCTTACTGAACTTCATTAATTTTGCACAGACCCACCTCTCAAGCCTGTCCAGGTCCCTCTGGATGGCATCCCATCCTCCAGTGTGTCAACTGCACCACATGGTGACATGGGAAAACTTGCTAAGGGCACCCTCAATCCCACTGTTCATGTTGCTGACAAAGATGTCGAATAACACCAGTCCCAATACTGACCCCTGAGGAATGCCACTCATCACTGCTCTCCAGTGGTGGAGTATAAGGATTTGGGTTTTTTATTTGATTTCTTTAGGACTTTCTGGTTCATCTCTTCAAATCCCTTTTCAGTCATTTTCTAGAAGTGTTTTTTAAAATTTTACTATAATTTCATTTTCTTGTGCTGAAGACTGTCTTCCTTATTGTGAAAGGGTTTCTGAAAATGATTACTATCTATCCTAAGTATGTGGGATGAACCAAGTTTTGTCCAATGGTTAAAAGCCATCCTGTGCTGTGGTCTGCCTAACATGAAGTACCTAACAGTAGTTAAATTGTATCTAGGGATTAAAACCTAAGTATGATCTCTATGAGAGTTTTATCTTCTCATGAAAGTTTTATTAGTAATTTTGCATTGTCTAGCTAATCTTGATCAACCAAGTGGGTTATCTTGTCATAGAAGGAAATCAGGTTTGATAAGCAGGACTTTCCCTTCATGAAGCTGTGCTGGCTGTGACTCATGACTGCTTTGTCTTTCAGGTGTTTTTCAATACCTCCCAGAATAATCTTTTCCATGATTTTACCAGCCACTGAAGTGAGACGGAGAGGCCTGTTGTTTCCAGGGTCCTCCTTCTTGAAAATTAGGACAATGTTCACCAGCTTCCGGTCAGCTGGGACCTCTCTGGATTCCCAAGTGTGTGAATCAACATATACAAGTAACCCAGGGCAACAATCAAACCACAGCTGAAATGCAAAGAGTAGATTTCATTACCATGCTGTCTTGGTTTGGAAAGACAGGAGTCTCCTAAGGAAGGCAGGAGCCTCCCCTGAAATGGAGAATGTAAACCCTCTCCACCCCTCCGAATTGCTATAATTTTAAATTAAGGGGCTCTCAGGCAAAAATATGGGAGCAGGAAATAACAGTTCTTTAATAGGGAGAAAAGAAAAAATAAAATAAACAATGCAGTCCACTAGAACAACACTGACAGAGTCAGAACCCAACCTGACACCCTGTCGGCCAGGGTGTTGGTGATAGTCCGATTGAAAATGTGTCTGCAGTCCTCTGAAGTATCAGGTGTGGTTCTGTTGGAGCAAGGGGAATCTGTAGAGAAGGATGTAGTCTTCCTCTGAAGATCCAGGAGGAAGAGGCAGCTGCTGTTCCTCTGGGGAATCCCGTGGAGAAAAGCTGTGCTGGAATTTCAGAATCTGAGAGTATATCAGGGTAGCAGTGCTTGGCTCCTCCCTCTGGGCAGACCATCTCACAATGGGATGTTACAGTTCTTATCAGTCATGCAGTGATATTCAATAGTCTGTTATCAGCAGAGGTTCCCTCCCGAGGGAGGTGTGAATGTGATCACTCAAAGAGAGAGATAAGGCAAACTGCTCACTTGACAAGGTAATCAGCCATACAGATGGTAATGGAAAACATCTTGCATGCAATCTTCAACACATGCTAACAACTCTGGGTGGCAGAGACACATGGTGCACAGGCTCCGTTAGTCTCAGTTCATCCTAGCAGACAGGGGGTCCTACTGCCAGCCCCAATATATCAAAGGACTTCACGTATGCACAGTTTATCACAAGGCTGTGCTTTTATGATCTCTCTCCCAGCAGGAGGCTCAAGCATGTCTGTGAGTGTGTGTTATCTCTCCATAGGAATTCTACTTCTCAAAACAGGCAGATGATGAACAACACTATGACGCTGTTGAGTCAGGGATGGAAAGAAAGACTCCAGTCTTCAGGTGGATCAGAAGGCTAACTTTAATGAAAGTAGCGGGTCTTTTATAATGTGACTCGCTAAGATGATCCTTGATTGGTCTCAAAGCTGAAACATTTCACACTATTGGTAGTTATGAATAGCAGGCTGTGAAGAACCATAACTATAAACAATGGTTACAGAAAGAGAGATAATAATTGTTTGAATTCTTTCATCTAAGATTCCCAGGCTCAGCCTGGGAGAAATTGTCTCTGTTCTCTCTTCGACTCAACTGAGAATATCGACAACACTAGGCATAATAAATGGAGTTTTCCCACGCTGACATTCTTAGCATTCCCAGCTGCAAGGTCACTTTAAACACTAGTCCCTTCTCACCAAATCTTCTGGTTTTAACCCTTTCCTCCCAACACCAAGACCACTCAAAAATCATTGAGAGACATTTTGTGATGACATCAGCAGCTCTTTGAGGATTCTTGGATAAATCTCATCAAGCCCCATAAATTTTTAGGGGTCCAGCTGAAGCAGCAGATCCTGCGCAAGTTCAGGGTGAACTGGGTGTTTATCTTTCTCACAGTCATGGTCCTCCAACTCAGGGCACTGGGACTCCCTTGGTCTGTCATCACTGATTTGAACACAACTACAATAAATTTCTTCAAATAGAGGTTTTAAATAGGATTTTGACTAAAAATCCCATTTTAATAAACCTCTGTTTTGAGGATAGCAAATGGGAGTAATGAGTCTTAAGCATTCTTTCCTCAAAATTCTGAGTAGCTTTAAGCAGCTAATTTTCTATATTAAACAGATGGTTTTGGTGGATTTTTTTAGCTGTTTTAGTTAAAATAGTATATTTTTTTAGATTTGCGACTTAAAAATTTTTTGTTTTTAATAAACGTACTAATTTTTTTTTTGGAAGACAAATTTAACCAAACAGCTTATATATACACACGTGAATAAACTAGCACAAAATTTAAACAGATGGATATTAAATGCCATTTCAGTATCTTGCTAGAAATATTATTTGTACTTTTAAGAAAAGTCTAGAATACAATTTTTCTTTGTAGAAATGACACATATCCAAATTCTGCAATGAGATGTTTAGAGAGCAAGCACTGTAAACTAGCTTTTCTCTGCTGTCTTCAGTAGTTTATTCAGCTTATGTAATTTACATTTCCGTTCCCCTTCCAAGATACTCAGACACTGCACAAGGTAGCGAAAATTCAAAAACAAAGTATAGCTGATGCATTTTAAGAATAAATGAACTGATTTTTTTTTTACTTTAGCAGTATTTTATATTTTGATGACAGCTTAAAAACTGGTGGATATGACTGTGATGTTAATTTGGGGGATTTGGCTGGAATGGATGCCTCTCTCAAAGCTTTTCAATTGATCCAGCCTTGTGTATGATAGGCATTCAAAAATATTTTTTTCTTTTAACCTAAGACAGTGCCTGTTTTAGGCTCCAAATAGAATGCACAAACCCCTTGTAAGATGGCTTGTTTTAAAGACTTTTATATTCCATTATCATTTTTGTGGTAAATGGAATAGGGCCCCAAGAACTTGTCTGCTTATGTCTTCTCAGGTTTTTTCCAGGGATTTGCACATATTTTCCTTTTGGAAAGCTGCAGGTAAATTTGCAGATGCATTTGTTAATAGCAGGGCACTGGGACTCCCTTGGTCTGTCATCACTGATTTGAACACAACTACAATAAATTTCTTCAAATAGAGGTTTTAAATAGGATTTTGACTAAAAATCCCATTTTAATAAACCTCTGTTTTGAGGATAGCAAATGGGAGTAATGAGTCTTAAGCATTCTTTCCTCAAAATTCTGAGTAGCTTTAAGCAGCTAATTTTCTATATTAAACAGATGGTTTTGGTGGATTTTTTTAGCTGTTTTAGTTAAAATAGTATATTTTTTTAGATTTGCGACTTAAAAATTTTTTGTTTTTAATAAACGTACTAATTTTTTTTTTGGAAGACAAATTTAACCAAACAGCTTATATATACACACGTGAATAAACTAGCACAAAATTTAAACAGATGGATATTAAATGCCATTTCAGTATCTTGCTAGAAATATTATTTGTACTTTTAAGAAAAGTCTAGAATACAATTTTTCTTTGTAGAAATGACACATATCCAAATTCTGCAATGAGATGTTTAGAGAGCAAGCACTGTAAACTAGCTTTTCTCTGCTGTCTTCAGTAGTTTATTCAGCTTATGTAATTTACATTTCCGTTCCCCTTCCAAGATACTCAGACACTGCACAAGGTAGCGAAAATTCAAAAACAAAGTATAGCTGATGCATTTTAAGAATAAATGAACTGATTTTTTTTTTACTTTAGCAGTATTTTATATTTTGATGACAGCTTAAAAACTGGTGGATATGACTGTGATGTTAATTTGGGGGATTTGGCTGGAATGGATGCCTCTCTCAAAGCTTTTCAATTGATCCAGCCTTGTGTATGATAGGCATTCAAAAATATTTTTTTCTTTTAACCTAAGACAGTGCCTGTTTTAGGCTCCAAATAGAATGCACAAACCCCTTGTAAGATGGCTTGTTTTAAAGACTTTTATATTCCATTATCATTTTTGTGGTAAATGGAATAGGGCCCCAAGAACTTGTCTGCTTATGTCTTCTCAGGTTTTTTCCAGGGATTTGCACATATTTTCCTTTTGGAAAGCTGCAGGTAAATTTGCAGATGCATTTGTTAATAGCATATCAGCCAATCTATTATAAAACTCTCAGAGACAGAATATATTTTCCATATTTACTTTGCTTATATAAAATAAATGAGGAAGAGAAGAAAGTTAAAACAGTTGACCCCTTTGTGGAGACCATCTATAGTTCCTGCCAGTATTTTTCAGGAGGGAATATAGTTTTCATTAAATCTTCTGTTTCTGGAAGTATTGGTCCTTTGCATTGCACTGACAATCAACTATCTACATTGTGTACATTTAAAAAGTATAGGTCTATTAAGGAAAAAATCCCTATATGTTTATGATCTGGATGAGGGGATTGAGTACACCCTCAGAAAGTTTGTAGACACCACCGAGTGGGAGTGTTGATCTGCTGGAGGGCAGGAGGGTTCTGCAGACGGATTTGGACAGGCTGGAGCAATGGGACAAGGCCAATTGTATGAGGTTCAACAAGGTCAAGTACCAGGTCCCACATTTGAGTCACACAACCCCCTGCAACACTACAGGCTTGAGGAATAGTGGCTGGAAAGCTACCCAGCAGAACCTCAGGACCTTCTAGAAGTTTACAATAGAAAGAAAATCTGTATTATTTGTACATAAACAAGAACTAAAGCAGATGCTACTATTTAGTGGTTTTATATGTGTATCACTAGCCAAAAGATATAGTCATCTGACAAGAACAGCTTTAGGAAAAAAAGTATCTAGCCTAGTTATTTGGCAATATATTTTACAAGGAATAAATAAAACAACTTTATAATCAATTTGAGCAGTAAATTTTATCATTATTTCTAGGCTCTCATGATATTTAAAAACCTGACCTGAATTTAAATTGTCTCTATAAGTAGAATCCTTGTTACTGGTTTCAATAGCTATATAATACTAAGCTCCTTTTTTTTCTATTCTTTCTCTAAAGCTGCAGTTATTGAGGCAGATTAAATATACAAAACATTTTATTGAAAAGTAGTTTATCTACTTGGAAACCTTACATCTCCTTGAAAGGGGTAAAATGTATCAGCAAAGGATGGAAGAATTCGGCTAACTTCCCCAACTACTGTTGTAACAAAATGTGGTCCCCTATCTAATGACATTCCCAAAGGAACCCCAAACCTTGGAATTATATGATTGAGCAAAACTTTCACTACCTCCTTTGCTGTGTTAGTGAGACAGGGGTAAGCTTCAGGCCATCAACTGACATACCTGTATCCCTCTTTGCATGGTAACTCAGAAAAATCTATTTGCCAATAATCTCTAGGGAGATCTCCTGCTTTTATTATCCCTAACACAACCCTTTTGCTCATGTTGGGGTTGTTTCTACAACAGATTTCACACTTGCTTGTTCTAGATTGTACAATAGCAGTCATTCCTCTCCCTATCACTGCCTTCCTCAGATGTTTCAAAAGATTTTGTGTTCCCAATGGGTACTTTCATGCTCTTGCTGTGATATTTCTCAAAGGAGCAGGGGTGGAACTACAACTTGGCCCACTAGAGTGACAGCTCACCTGCTTTCTTTAACTTCAGCCTTAAGGAACTTAATTAGCTTGTGGTCTCCCTGATTTTATTTTGGGGTAAACTCTGACAGATCTATTTCTTTTTGTGGTACCACTGCAAGAATGC
>NW_005055711.1:0-5436 GCF_000277835.1 Geospiza fortis
CTTTATTAAACTGTTTAAATTTTCACAAGTGAATGAATGCGTTTTTCACAAATGGGCGCTCGCCCTGGGATGTAACACATCTCCTCTGAGACCACCAGGAGATCTCGAGTGGGGAAGGTGCGCCCTGCCAGGTTTAGGCAGCCTCGCTCTGTCTCTCATGGCATGATCAGTGGTTGCAGGTAGAACGCCCGGTGGGCAAGAGGAGACACATAAAGCAAAGGGGAAAAAAAAAGGCTCTCTAAGAACTGCGGTAGCCCCATAAATTCTTGTGCAAATACTTGGTAAAGTATTCTTTCGGGGGGAAAATTTGGGGATGAATGTGTGTGTGAATGAGAGACGGGCTGGTTATCCCAGACATGCCAAGTCAGTGACGGGGTCTCCCGCACTGCAGTTCTGTTCTTTCACAAGAAAAATGACCAGTAAAGAGACAAAGCGAAAGACAAAAGGAATGAGAGAATGCCCTGCGGTAACTGGGACTGGGTCTCAGGGAAGGCATTGGACCCCTTAGAGGAAGGGAGACAAGGGTTTTTCTGGCATAATCCACTGAGAAAGTGGGATGAAAAGTGGAGAGGGCCCCTAAAAATTCTGCTGGATTGAGGGCTAAATATGCCCAAGAGCATCCAGGATTGAACCTGCTGGGTTGAGGGATAAATATGCCCAAGAGCATCCAGGGTTGAACAAACTTCTGCTGGGTTGAGGGATAAATATGCCCAAGAGCATCCAGGATTGTGAATCGTTAAAACCTAAAGTCACGGACAAAGACTAACTAGTCAAAGTTCGAAAGTGGTATGTTTATTACGCCGGTGGGCGGCACCGTGGGGGGTCATCCCCGAAATGCGTGACCGCAATGCATAAGCATTTTTACCTTCTATGTATTTCCCAAAATAATACATATGCATAACCCCAGTACCTCCTATCCCCGCTTTGTATTAAAATGAAGTTATCAGTCTTTCACACATGCACAATTCTTCTCTTGAATTGGGTCGGTGGTCTTGAATTGGGTCAGTCATCCCAGGGGTGAAGTCAGGAAAGTCTTCGTCAGGTCTCTGTGACCCTCTGGCACGATCAAAGGCCCCCTGCTTCATGATGGATGAACATAGAGTCCAGGTGCTGGGCATTGTTCCACTGGTTTCAATATGTTCCTATAATGGTTCACTTGTTCCCCTTCCTTCTACAAATGAGCTCATAATATAACAATTAGCTTTATCTTAAGCATCTAATAATCATTAACCTGTCGTTGATATATCTAACTTCAATATGAATTGGTTTTAACCCTCAGCTAAAATCTTAAACCTTTAAAATCATGATTCATTTGAACCTGCTGGGTTTGAGGGATAAATATGCCCAAGAGCATCCAGGATTGAACAAAATTCTGCTGGAATGAGGATATGCCCAAGAGCATCCAGGATTGAACAATACAGCTGGATTGAGGGATACCTAAGAGCATCCAGGGTTGGCCAATAACATTTTGAGATTTTATAATACCCATGGGTGGATATTAACAAATTACTTGAGAACAAAGGTACCTTATTTTTGTGTTGTCCTGCTGCGAGTGGGAGTGCGTGAGACATTAAAGAAATAAAAATGAGTGAGTGTAAATGAATGAAAGTATATGTGATTTGGATTGTTGATTTAAAGTTTGACTTTTCTGAAAGAAGGTGGATTGTATTTTTCTGTGCTGTGAAGAATGGGAGGTTTTCAAGTTGTCAGGGGAATGGATTTCTCATGGGGAAATGAGATGGGTAACCAAAGAAAGGGGCTGAGACCCCCTGGAAATGTTGCCTCTCCCTGTCTCCAGTTTCTCTGCTCATGCCAGGAGCTCCAGTCTCCCTACCCATATCAGCTTCTCTGCCTGTGTCAGGAGTTTCAGCCCTCCCCACCCGTACTGACTGTGATCACTCCCTTCCCCGCTGTGACTGGAATCATCTGCTCTTACCTCTGTTTCTTTGTTGATTCCGGCTTTCCTGTTGACTTCTGCTCCTAACTCTGTGCCTTTATTGGTTCCAGCCTCACTGCATACCTCAGCTCTTGTCTCTGCTCCCTCAGTGATTCCAGCTCCTGCTGTTTCTATGAGAGGGGTTCAGAGCCCCAGTGTGGTCAGGGTCCCGGGAAGGGACTAGGGATGCCTGTTTCTGCTGTAGCGGGGGAGGGCACCCTCACTTAGAGGGAGACTTGGAGGTGCTTCATGGAAGGGCCCAGTGAAGGAGTGGGAAGATCATGGGCTCTGTTTTCTGGGGGATAAATGCTGTCTGGAGCCTTTGATAACTTGGGAAGCAGGCCCCCAAGAGGAAGGATTGGAATTTGTGGTTGATTCTGGGGCAGAGAGGACTCGCGTGGTGGAGATTCCAGAGATATGTGATATCGGTGGTGACACAGTGAAAGTGGCAGGGGCAGAAGGAGAAAGGTTTAAAATCCCTGTCATTGAAGATGGAGTAATTAGGCTAGAGACTGGCATGGAGACAGGAGATGTCTTGTTGATTCCTGGGGCAAGCATCAGTTTGTTGGGGAGAAACTTGCAGATGCAACTGGAAATGGGGGTTGTACCAGAAGAAGAAAAAAAGAGGAAAAAAAAGAAAAAAAAAAAAAGAAAAAGAGAGGTTGAAAAAGAAAAAGAAGAAGGGTGGTTAACAGACTCTAAGATGTTGGAATGTGGAATGATGATAACTTGATAGTGGAAGAGGACAGGGGTTTGAATACAATTTCTGTATGAACAGCAAGGAGGTGCCTTTAACACGTTTGTTTAGAGGTTGTTCAGTGCTGAACTGGGGCTTGTCAAGAAAATTAATCCACAAACATCAGAGGTTTATGTCCAAAAAGGGGACAGAGGAGTCCTTTTTACTTCATTCGAATAAAGGGAGAGGCCAGACCATGGGGCATTCCCCTGGGATCTCTCAAATTTTTCGAGGACACAGCCTCCTTTTTATGCTAATTTCCCTGCTGCATTTCCCTCCTCTTTCCCCATTGGCTGAGGGACTTGAGAGGTACAGACTTATCACCAAAGGGGTGTCGGGGACAGACAAAGGTCATACAGAGACTCCATCATCAGAAGGCATGAAAAGGCACTTTATTATTAGAAATCCACAGTTCTTATAGAAACAATGGTGGACCTAAGACCTGATTGGCCTTTAGGAATCTTCTCTCACCTATTGGTCAAGAAGGGACAACTCCTTCTTGTAAACATCTTTGACAAACAGAGATTGCCTGCCAGGTGCAGAGATTGAGATAATAATGATTTTAATTCTTTCTCTGAGCTTTCTCACAGCTTCTCACGGCTTCCGAGGAAAATCCTGGGAGAGCTATGTCTCTCTTTGTTCAGAGGATATGTGATTACCACACAGACTTCCTGACATGCCTGATACCGAAGATTTCCCTCTAATGTATAACCCTCCCTTTTAATTTTTAATTCTTATGAAATGTAGGGTTTTTCCCCATTGTTTCTTTCATCTTTAAATATCCAATTTTATTTATCAGCAAACCAAAAGTTTATTTTTAAAAGCAAATATCTTTTTCCATTCATCAATCAGTGGAATCCTTCACATTGTTTCTTTTATCTATCAGTGCTAGTTTTATCTACCAGCAGACCCACAGCTTGTTTGTAAAGACAAATCCATCATTCCTCTCAGGTTCGGGAAGATCTAGCAGGACAAGCCCTCCTCCAGTAAGTCACAGGCCTAACTTACTTAAAAATATGAAGTACTTCAGAATCTAGGAGAGCAGCATTCCTGATTATCCTGGTTTAAAAGACAGGTGTCTACCAAGGAAGGTGGGAACCCTCCCAAAATGGAAAAGATTACCCCCTCCCTCCAAATTATTATAACTTTTGAAATTATGGGGCTTTCAGGCAAACATATGGGAAAATGAAGAGCAGTTCTTGACTAGAATATATATATACATATGTATATAAATACAAACACACAACAACAATGGCAAAACCAAAAAACCAGAAAACCCAAGAACCTTTTACTGCCAGTCAAGCAATTTCCCCTTTGGTGTAGTTACAATCACAACCGGCAGGGGGCGCTGTTGGCTAGGGTGGGAGCAGAAAGGCCGTGGTGCAGGGGCACTCTGATGCAAGATCAGGACCTCCCTGGTGGAGATGGCTGCTCAGAGAGAGAGAGAGAAGGGTTGATTCTTGCAGCCACCCACGTGGGTGGTGATCAGTCTTCGGCACTGCTAATGGCAGCCAAAACATGCTGGGAAGGGAGGCAGGGCTTTATTGCGACATTGCACTACTGTACAGAGAAGAGGTCTGACAGGGTGTTGCTCCGGCTTTAGGCAGCCCTCCATGCAGCAGCTCTGGGGGTCACCAAAAATCGGGGAGAAAAAACTCTCTGGAACTATAATTGAAGTGATAAAGAATCAGGCATTACTTTATTTTCTGACCATGATGTGACAATGAAAATATTCCAAATACACATGTTTTTGCAGGATTTTCCCTAAACTTTATTCAGTCAAAACCCATAGATGCACTGTTTCAAAGTTCATTGGTCCAGAGTTGAGCAACCCCCAGAATTTAGTTTCCCATTGGATCTAAAGCTTCTCGCCTCTGATGTGAATTAGATCTTCATTCTTCGATTTTCTTAAAAGTCCTTTCCCGACTAGATGTTTTCAACTCTGCCAGAGGCGACATCTGAGGGTAGATGCACTTAGATGGCCGCTGGTGTTCCGTTGATGGTCTTTTATCTTTCTGGGTATCTTTGGGCTACTCCTAGTCTGTTGCTATGTTAAACCCATCTCCTTAGAGTGATGCTTCATCTCCTAAAAAAACTAAAGAAAATTTTTTTCCCCAAGGCAAAGTCAAGCCTAACTAGAGAGAAAAAAATAAAAAATTTAAAGTTATATTGTTTCCAACATGGGGAGAAGGGGATAAGGGACAATTCCTACAGGCACCCAAATGGATTGCGTTTGTCTCTCGGTGCTTCTCTCTTGTGAGCAACTGGCTCACAAGCTGGCAGCAGGCAGAGCTCCACCCCAACGTTGGAAAAAAAAATCCCTGCACAGGAGAGATCCAAGAAGAAGCACCACACGACCATCTCTGCTCCAGACCAGGCAAAGACTGCCCAAGCCCCAGCTAAGAAACTGCCAAAACCACTGCTTCCCCTTCAGTCATCACTCCTAAACTCTTGTTTCTCTGGCTGGGCCATTACCATGGTATGTGGGAATGTGGGGCCATTTTCTTTTGTTTCCTAATTGCCCCTATTTGTCCCTTGGGCAACCCCCTTTCCCTCATAGTCTTTCTTTCCAGTAGCAGATGGAAGAAAAGATTCCTTGAGAAAAAAAAAAAAACAAAAAACCTGACCCCCAACACTGGTATGTTTGCTATAGCATATTCACACTCGCATGCACACAGACATAAAAAGTCTGTACAAGGTACCTGTGAAAAATTCCCCTTAAGTTTAGTGAAATACTCACTTCGGATGCCTTTGCATCTTCTCA
>NW_005055711.1:5454-6847 GCF_000277835.1 Geospiza fortis
TGAGCCTTGAGGAGTGGGGGGTATCAGACCAGGATCTATCGGTGTTGTCTAGCAATCCTCTGAGTATAGCAAACTTGGCTGTTCACTGTCTCTGAGAGGCTGCACTCAGAAGGAGGTTGCTGGTCTCAGCCTGCTGCAGTCCAGGAGAGCTCAAAGGGTCTCACTTTGTACTGCTGTTTATAGGCTTACAAGACAGTTGGCTTTAGTTGGTAATTTTCCATCTGAGAGGAAAGATGTGTGTGAAATGCATGTATTTTATGATTGGCTTTTTGCAAATATTAAAATGAATATTATATCTGTTGTGTTAGAAAGTAATGCTGATTAATTTTCTTAAGTACTGTGTTAAATATAGTTGTAAGTTATAAAAATTGTTAAAATAGAAACTATGCTATGTAAGATGCTTTGTTTAAAAGAAAGGACTTGCAGCAAGATAGCAGCTACAGGACACTTAAATCTTTCAGAGAAAAAGAATTTATTGCCTTCTTATCAGAAGAAACTAACTCCTTCCCGCCTCGAAGGCGCTGTTAGGATTCGGAGGAAGAAGTTGACTAGACAGAATCTTGTATTTGAATGGGATTTATGCATCATGTATGAAGTGTATGAATATGCAACAAGCTATTACTTTTTAAGGGTTAATCCTTTGTTAACGAGTGTCCTTTTTTGGGCTCCTGATGCCCAGAAAAAGGTACTTGGACGTCTGTAACTCTTTGTTTTTATTGTCTCATATTGTCCTAATTCAAATAGTCCAAATTATTATTACTCCAATTGTATTACTATTTTTATAACCATTTTATCGCTATTAAACTTTTAAAATTTTAAAAACAAGTGATTGGCGTTTTTCACAATGTGTGCTAATGTCTTTACAAATAATTTGATGGGTGAAGGTATGAGTGTTAATGTCTTTGAAATGGGTCTTAATGGTTCTACTGACTTTAGCCAGCAGGTTTGTTGCAGAGGCCAGACAGCTTAGTGCCTGAAACTAACAATGTTCTTCACAAACCGGAGTTTCTGATCTTTGGGGTAAAGTGGCAGGTTCAAGGGGTAGGCAGTCTGGGAACACTGTACCTTCCTAGTACCTCAGCCAATGGGGAAAGGAAGAGGGCAGTGTGTGTCTGGGAGTTTAGGATAAAAGGAGACTGCATTCTCAGAAACCTCAAGTGAGAAAACCCCATGGGTGTGTGCCCCAGTAGATTCTCCCCTTATTCTCGAATAAAGTTGAAGGACTCCTCTGTCTCCTTTTTGGACATAAACCTCTGTCATAAGTGGATTTTTCTGGCAATTGGGGGTACGGTCCGGGATCTTTCCACCGTTAGGGGATGGCACACGGCAAGAGGAGCTGGAGGTGCGCCTCACCCAGTTTC
The DNA here is from genome assembly GCF_000277835.1 of Geospiza fortis. Lineage (NCBI taxonomy): Eukaryota > Metazoa > Chordata > Aves > Passeriformes > Thraupidae > Geospiza > Geospiza fortis. The sequence goes on from NW_005055711.1 coordinate 6,816, forward strand.
AGTGACCAGGTCCTTTCAGTGCTGGCCGGCAC
>NW_005055712.1:0-342 GCF_000277835.1 Geospiza fortis
AGAAATTGATAATGCATTGTTTTAAATGACCATTGTAGTATTCATGTGCTACTAATTGTATATATTTTCTGATTTATTTTTACTTAGTATAAGTCTATTGTTTTGTCACATATTGTTCTGCTTTTATGTTGCCTTCATGTTTATAACAAGAAACACACATGCTATTAAAAATAAGGGGCATAGCTCCTCAAGAACTTTTCACTAATATTTACACTAAAAATTTTGAAAGTAAATCAAATCAAATTTGATCTCTTACTGTAACAGATGGATAATGAGATTATTTGCTCTCGCAATTAAGGGGTGAATATTGTGTGAATATTAAGAGAAGCTTTATAGATGCAT
>NW_005055712.1:973-2883 GCF_000277835.1 Geospiza fortis
CCACACCTGACCCGCAAGGGGGGCTCCAGCCACAATTCCAATTGGACTGCGACCGTATCCTGACCAACAGGGTGTCAGGTTGTGTTCTGACTCAGTCAGTATTGTTTTGTATTACTGCATTGTTTATTTTATTTTTTATTTTCTTCCTTAATAAATAACTGTTATTCCTGCTCCCATATCTTTACCTGAGAGCCCCTTAATTTCAAAATTACAAGAATTCAGAGGGAGGGGGTTTACATTTTCCATTTCAGGGGAGGACCCTGCCTTCCTTAGCAGACACCTGTCTTTTCAAACCAAAATCCATCTTGAAGACGAGCCAGCCACGTGGTAGGCAGCCATGAGGGCAGCTTCCAGGCCTATTTTTCCTTATTTAGTCCTTTCGTAGTATTTTTGCTAAGGTTTAATAAACCCTTTAAATTTTTTAAGTGAGCAGGTGTTTCTCACATTACCTTCCTGAAGCACCCTTGGAATCCCAAGATATGGAGCTCATGGATTCAGTGAAAATGGATTTTTGTGTGAAATACATGAGAAAAAAATCAATCTAAAACTTAAAATGCTTCTCCCAATCATCCTATATATGAGAATCAAACCTTTTGGTATAATTACACTTCTGACTGTTCTGAATGTTTTTGGTTTGTAAAGATTAGGCCTGAGGCTTTAGTGGCTAAGGTTTTAGCTAAAAGATTTTTTTAGGATAGCTATGTATGCAATGATTTTGATAGTAATTGTATTAATCATGATACCTTGCTTGCTTCAATGTGTGTAGAGATTAATTAATAAGGCCATTAAAAGAGTGGTTTTGGTTGAAAAGAGAAGGGGGAAATGATGCACTTTGGACATGATTAGCATAAGAGATTTGATAATCAGGATGCCTTGGTAAGAAGAAACAGAGCTTTGATAATTGCAAGAAGATTGAATCAAAAAAGAAGATTGAGTCAACTTCTTCAAGCAAGAGATGTTGCAAAATGTATGTTTGTTTATGTGATGATTAACCCCATCATTGTTGTAACAAAAATTACTAGCCTTCCTAGAATAGTATATTAGCATATGTAGTCCACAATAAAATTGGATTCTGACCACCACTGCTCAGTCTCCCTGTCTCTCTCCATCGCCGATAGGGATTGAGTCTTCCATCAGTAAATTTACAGATGATGCCAAGCTGGGAAGGAGTGTCAATCTGTTGGAAGGTAGGAGAGCTCTGCAAAGGGACCTGCACAGGCTGGATAGATGGCCTGAATCTAATAATATGAGATTTAACAAGTCCAAGTTCCCTGTCCTACACTTTGGCTATAACAACCCCCTGCAGAGCTACAGGCTGGGGAGAGTGGCTGGATAGTGGCCAGGCAGAAAGGGATCTGGGGTGCTGGTCAACAACAGGTTGAACATGAGCCAGCAGTGTGCCCATGTGGCCAAGAAGGCCAATGGCATCCTGGCCTGTATCAGGAATAATGTGGCTCTGCACACTGGGGATCAACTCCTTCACGGCTGGCAGGACTTGCAGCTGCTGGCTCAAGGTTCCCCCCCACATTGTGGATGAGGGCGGAGTCATCTCCACAACACCGACCGCTTTGTCAGCTTCCTTGTCGTCAGCCATGGAGCCTGTGCATTTGTGCTAGCCACGCCCATCAGCAACTCCGGCTGGCGAGTGTCTGTTCCAGCCAACGTCATGCCCCTGGCCCACTTCCCCCTCCTTTTCCATGACACCTGCACAGACAACAGTGACCGTGAACGCTGCTTCAGCACCGTCTCACCAACCGGTAAATCACACAGCAAGGGCTATGTCTTCTTTCGTTCCCCCATCTTTGGTTGCGGAGTAACTGCCTCCTCCCCCTTCTGGTGTGACGGCTGACTTGGTTGACTTAATGTCTTTTGCACCTTTGCCATTGCAGCCTGTGGCGGCTTCCGAGCGG
>NW_005055712.1:3050-6843 GCF_000277835.1 Geospiza fortis
CCCCCTGCTGCCCGCAGCCTGCCCTCCCCATCCCTGGATGGGGACAGTGACAGCGATGAATGCCAACAGCCAGTCCCCTGGCAGGGACGTGCCCTAGTGGCAGAACACTGGCACCAACAGGCGGAATCAACGTCTGTGCATAACCTCCGGACTTTGCCTCCCTGTCAGGTGATCATGCTCCCCAAGAACCCTTGCAGCTTTTGGGACACAATTAAGATGTGAGCTTCAGAAGCTGGGGATGGGGATCTGTTGGACAGGACAGGAAGGCCATGGTGTACATGGTGTATAGCTGAAACCACACTTGCTCCAGGGGAAAGGGCCACAGATGTCGGTCAGACAGCTTATCTGGCATCTGTGGGGGGGGACACAGGTGGTTTGGGAGGACCATGTTCTGACACAAGGCCAGGTGCAAGCTCTTCCCGTGTATAAACCTGTCCCAAATTCAGGACACGCCAACAGACATGATGTGATTGCCTGGCAAGTGATCCAGGCTTTACAAGAGAAGTTTGCAAAATATGGCCTTGGCTCCATACAAGTTATGCAGGCCTTTTCTAATCCATATTTTCAGGCTACCTGGGACTCTGCCGTTCTTGAGCAGTGTCAAAGGATAGGATTTAATGCATTGTTGAAGACTATTGAGATGGCATCCCCCAGGCCACAGTTTACAATGATAATTCAGAGATCAGGTGAGCCTTTTTTTGCCATTTGTCGAGAAGCTTGCAGCTGCCCTGGAGAAACAGGTTGAGTATGATGCCTTAAGCCAGATTTTATGCAAGCAGTTAGCTCTGGTCAACTCAAACAGTGAGTGCCGGAAGATCGTAGATGCTCTTCCAGGCGCCCCAATGCTAACAGACATGGTCAACGCATATGTCATGATAGTTGCTGTACACTACAGGATGTCTGCTCTGGTGGCTGGTTGCTGTACAGCCAGGCCATATACCCTTAAGGGGCATGTTGCATTGTACTAAGTAGTTTCTTTAGTTATAATTTTGCACTGGGCGATTAGAATTTTGCACTAAGTAGTTTTTATATTACACAAAGTGGTTTGTTGGTATCACATGGTTTGTTCCATCCTCCCCTCTCCCCTAAAGTCCATGGTGGTGGTCTCTCCCTGGGTCACTTCCCTTGCCCCTCCCATCAGTTGTATCACATTGGCTGTGGCCTCTCTCCTCTGCCCCCCTTTCCTCGGGTTTAAAATCTCCCACCACAATACAGACGATCTCTTTCTTTTCCCGGACATCCCTGGAGTAGTTCCACAATAAAACTGTAGGACTTTCTGGTCCTGAGAAGAAAGACCATCTTTTGCCTTTTGCTTTTGTCCTTGTTGGTTGTAGCAGGGGGTCCAGAGTTAGCTGAACCGGATCCCAAAAGACCTCAATACACCAGGGGCAGACAACAGAAGAGGAACAAAAATAAGGGCAAGAAAAAGCAAGGAACATGCAAACCGACAGGGCTGGGTGCCACCTTCTTGTGCGCTAGATGCCTAAGGGCAGGTCATTATGTACACCAATGCAAGGCTAAATTTCATGCCAATGGCCAGCCTTTGGTAGGCCTGGGAAACGGGACAATGAGCGCACAGAGGAATTGCGCCCTGACACAAGTGATTCCTCATAGCATGGCACCAGCTCAGGCCTGCCCAGCCAGCTCGAAGGCATCACCCACGGCTCTGCCAGCATGGATGTATGTACCACCGATGAAGTCATCTTAGAATCCTGGCATGAACATAAGGTTCCTTTGGACGTGTTCAGACCTTTGGGACAAGGATTGGGCATGTTGCTTGTGGGAAAATCTAGTGTCACCCACCAAGGAATCTTTGTTCACCCAGGAGTCATTGGCTCTGACTTTTCAGGTCAGATTTGTGCCACGGTTTTCACTATTCCAGCAGGGACTCGGATTGCTCAACTTGTGCCTTTTCAGTCATGTGTCCCCAGGACTGACCAGCAGACTTGTGGGAGTGGTGGCTTCAGATCGACAGGACTGCCACAGGCCCTCTGGTCTGCAGACATTTCTGCTCAACGACCCCAGATGGTGTGTACGCTGACCCTACCAGGTGCCTGCCCACTGATGATTGAGCTTCAAGGTTTGATCAACACAGGGGCAGATGTGACAGTCATCTCTCTTTCTGTGTGGCCTCCCATGTGGCCTTTGGCCCCCGTGGGGTCAGCTGTTGTAGGGGTGGGAGGCGCAGCATGTACCTTGGTGAGCCAATGGTTCGTGCTGATCAGTAACACGAATGGGCAGACACCTGCAGTTAGACCCTATGTCATTCCATCTCTGATCAGTCTCTGGGGGCGGGATGTATTGGCTGCCTGGGGAGTGTGAATTGGGAAGGATTTTTGATTGAAGCCATTGCACTGAAGGGCGAAAGATACCCTATGCTGCCTTTATGGTGGCTGGGGGGTAAAACCCCTTTGGTCATCGGTGTCCCCTGACAGAAGAAATTGGTCGCCCTTCATCAACAGGGATATTGAGCCTTCTGCTAGTACCTGGAATACTCCCGTCTTTGTGATAAAGTTTGGGAAATGGAGGCTGCTACAGGACCTCTGGAAAATTGATGTGGTGATGGAAAGCATGGGGGCATTGCAGCCTGGTCTGCCCTCACCCACCATGATCCCTGCGGGATGGGACATCTTGAAGGATTGTTTTTTCACAATTCCTTTGCATCCTGATGACAAACCAACATTTGCCTTCAAGGTGCCTTTAATGTGTATTAAAAAAAAAAGGATGCCTGGAGAAACCCAATCAAACACTTCACAGTGTCACAGAATTCAGAGAATCCTGTCATTTTAAATCATTTTTTCTCTCATTGCATTCTTCAGGTGAGACGTACCTGCCTCAAGTGAAGGTCGGATACAGGACCTAACCACTAATGAGTGGGAGGGCCCGTACGACCTTATCACTTGGGGCCGCGGGTATGCATGCATTTCCACAGATACTGGAGTACGATGGGTACCTGTGAGGTGTGTTCGCCCTGATTTGCGATATCAAAGACAGAATGTGTCCAACAGGCAACCTCTGAATGATGTTTAAGATAACGACCATCAATCAGATGACCCCTCCACAAGTGGGGAGTGAACATCCCATCCTTTCTTTGCTTCTGAAAAAGGACTGTTGACAGGTTAAGACTGTCAGTTCTTGGAACAAATTAATGATAAGTTGTTATTATATTATTAGACTTAGTATTGAGATTGTATTAGAATAAGTAAATGATTTTAGGATTGATAGTGCATTTCTTGTAAGAGGGAATCACAATATCTGATCTCTCTGACCATTTTAAATCGGTGTCCGATTGAGGAACCTCTGGAGCTGTGTTTGTTCTCCTTTCTGCAAGGGGCCCCACAGAGGATTACAGTTTATTAAGAGGAGTCTTTCTTGTGCCATGGTGACCTCTTCTTTTTCTTGTCTAGTGCTCTTACCACTGAACAGGGACCAGAGCTGCTTCTAGGATTGTCTTTTTTGAGGGTGCTTTGTCCAGTTCCAAAAAGGGCACAGTCTCTCACTTTTGGGACACTTGTCCCCCCCCAAATTTTTTCACCCCTTGGAGCCGAGGGGCACCGACACTGAACCCTCTTGGTTCTGAGGCACTGCCCCCTCTGGACGCAGTCTCTGTATCACAGGAAAAAACGGTTCTGTCCATGGATATACAAAAATAGTCCAGCAAAAAGCTACTCCATCATCTCTTTCTACTTAAGGTTCTTCTCTACTCTTCCAGCCTCACTCACTGCTCAGACTTTCATCACTTGCACATTTTCTCTTTATCCTCCAATCCATCTCCCCTCCAGGAAAGGTCAAT